>NW_019417676.1:39834-53962 GCF_000390285.2 Anoplophora glabripennis | reverse complement strand
CCTCCTCCTATGCTCCCGAGAGCGCCTAAAGCAGCAAATAAGGGAATAAGAGGAAGGAATCCTCCTGTTTTAGGAATTGGTATAATACGCCTTTTGGTTTAGTTATTTTTATTTTGTTCCTATCGAAGAGAGAGCCTGCTTCGTCATATCAATAATATTACTAGGTTTATTTATAATGGCCCTTCTTGCTCTATGTACTGCTTGAGTTAAACTAAGAATGTTACCCCTTAAACCACGGCATCTTTTACGTTTAACGATTTTTTTCAGTCCCATTCCTAATTTGGTTTTTGCTTTCATTGCGGCTGTTATACCTAACGAAGCTATTTTTTCTCCAAGTGATGAGTCGGAGGCTTTAAAACGTTCAAATGCCTTTTCGGCTAATTCTTTATCTGCTTTGTGTCGATGTTTTAAATCTTTATAACTTTNTACAGGACAATAATCAAACCGGTTTTGGTGAAAAAAGGGATTCTAAAGACTGGTTCCATCCAGACAACATTTTCTAAACCTCCACCACCTACTAGACCTTTACGAAAGACACAATCTTTTAAGCATTATACGAAAGGTGGACTGTTAAATCTGTCCAATAGGAAAGTAGATTATGTATATTTTGATGATCCAAATGAACTTATAGATAGGTTAAGATTATTGATTGCATCAGAAGCCGCTGGGAATGATAAACATAATAATGAAATTATTTCAATAATTGAAGAACTACGAGAAGCGAAAATTATAAAATAAATCATATTCCACATCTCTTCTCATTTAATTGTTAACTATTGTTATGAAAACATGCCTATCGATAAATTTGGTAGACACATTTTAAGGGCAGCACCTTACCAGTCAGTGACCAGTCCACAGATGCCAGTTATAACATCGTCACCTAACACATCGGCGTTCTATATATGTGAACCTTCATTACATCACAGTAAATGCATAATAAATATAAGAGGTGTTGAAAATAAATCCAAAAAACATAGTTACTACATATTAGAAAATACAAAAGAAAAATATATCTTTCCAATATCTGGAAAAATAGAAAGTATAGAAAGGACCCCGCACTTTTTATATGGAAAAGTGGTTTCAGTCGGGAAGTCTAATTTTTGGTGGAAAAGGTAGTTCTCAACATCCTGAACAAAAAAGCTAATGGGCACAAAAAAATCTACCGTCAGGATTTTGCGCTACGGCGCATACAAAGTCGGCACCTGGGTTTTTAGGAGTCGGGTTATTTTTATCAAAAAAGAGCGTGTTCAGTGACCGATTATGGAGACATACATGCGTGGAGGTGTGTTGGAGTGAAAAAGTACTATATATATCCCCCTTTTCTGTGTTCAAAACGAGATTCAAAAAGAGGATTCCGGTCTTCCACACCACCTAATGAGGTTCCGAATGAGGCGCATTAGCTTTTTTTATAGTGGTTCTTCGCCAATAGCTCTATACTCCACTGATGTTCCACAAACTATTCCGTTTCAACTACTTCGATTTCAACGTGATTATTGGCATTTACTCTGGCATCGCGGACGCGATCTAATAGTACTGTACGCGTGGGTACGGAAAAAATTTTTGAATCTCGTTTTGAACACAGGAAAGGGGAATGTATATAGTACTTTTTCACTCCAACACACCTTGACGCATGCATGTCTCCATAATCGGTCACTGAACACTCTCTTTTTTGATAAAAATAACCCGACTCCTGAAAACCGGTGCCGACTTTGTATGCGCTGTAGCGCAAAATCTTAACGGTAGATTTTTTGTACCCATTAGCTTTTTTGTTCAGGATGTTGAGAACTACCTTTTTCACCAAAAATTAGACCTCCCGCCTGAAACCACTTTTCCATATAAAAAGTGCGGGGTCCTTTCACCAACTAATTCTTCAGTCTCATTCGGAATAAAAACTTTAAAATCTAGTGATCTAATCGGGAAAAATATAAATAAAGGAGACATTATTCGTATTCGGGGCCAATCGGCTTCCTTATATGTGGAGATTGTGTTGCAACTCCCTATAGAGAAAAATGTCTAATATTAAAGAAGTAATCGTAAACGAAATACATAAACCAGCAAGAAAAAAATTTAAGAGGAGACGTGTTATAGTTAAAGGGTTAAATGATTTAATTCAGGCCGATTTGGTAGAAATAATTCCCTACGCTAAGATTAATAAAGGATGTCGCTATATTCTTGTAGTTATAAATGTATTTAGTAAATATTTGTAGGTGAAGCCCGTTAAAAGGAAAACAGCAAAAGATGTTGCGACGGCTATGGAGAAAATTTTGTCGGAGATGAAACACCCTGTACATAATATTCAAACGGACTTAGGCAAAGAGTTTTATAATAGTGAATTTAAAAAGTTAATGGATAAATTTAAAATAAATCATTATAGTACTTTTTCAACCATGAAAGCTAGTGTTGTTGAGAGAGTAAATCGAACAATGAAAAATTTAATGTGGAAACAGTTTAGCCTTAGAGGAAATTATAAATGGACTGATATCTTGCAAGATATTGTAACGCAGTACAACAATACCACTCATACTATTCATGGGCTACCTCCTAATAAAATCAACCAAAGAAATGCTACTTGAGACGACCGAAATATAAAGCAGGAGATTATGTAAGAGTTAGCAAACATAGTGAATTATTTTCTAAACGATACACCCCCAACTGGAGCATTGAAATATTTTCAATAAGAAAGGTTCAGTACACTAATCCCACAACTTACCTGTTAAAAGATCAAAACAACCAAGAAATTCAAGGTAGCTTTTATAATGAAGAGCTTCAGAAAACTTCTCATCCTGACGTATTTTTAGTGGAAAAGGTGCTTAGGAAAAAGAGAAATATGCTTTTTATTAAATGGTTAGGACTAGATAAAACACATAATTCTTGGATTAATAAAAATGAAATAGTGTAATCAGTTTCATACTTCAATAAAATAATTTTTATATTACTTGTTTTTTTATTTTTATATTATAAAATATTTTTATGTTGGTACACCACATAAATCTTTCTTTGTAAATTTTACATCTATGATTATTATCTAAAATAGGACTAATAACATTTGATGTCAACTGAATTCGTCTATGGAAGCGGTGTCTGTCGATTGCACAATTCTCCCAGTACCTTAATCTCGCGATTCCATGCTATTCAGGCCACATAACTATAAAATGAATTTTATCAGATTCATCACTAAATCTAACTTTCTTCATGATACATATAATTTCTTTACATTAATTTATTGTTCTTTTATAAATTCATTTTTAAACATCAGGATACATGTAAATAAATTCCAGAACCATACAAATATTCTCACTGTTGGGATTTTCTTGAGGTTGTAATACTTTTAAAGCATTAATGATAACATCACCATTCATATTCTGCAATCTCGATCTTACAATCTTGAAATAACTCGTGAACTGTTGAATCCTAAACAAATCCATCCTGTATTTAATAAGTGGTAATAAGTTCCATAAAGTGCACATCGTAGGAGTATCGTAGGAGAGATACACAAACATATTATCCTTCAAAATTTTTACAACATTTGAATATTGTAGCTGCTTGAACTCCATAGAAAAAAAATCCAGCATCTATCGGTTCCATGTTTTCTTCGGTGTATAAATAATTTGTTATTATTCCTTGGTAAGTTAAAAAATCTTTCCATTCGTTTTCATTAAAGATAATCCAATCATTTTTATTACCAAATATTTTAATAATCGGAATAAATTCGACATCGTATAGAAAACCCACAGATATAGATTTACTTTTCGACTTATTTAAGCCATAACTTCTTTCACCTACAATAACTGGTGTGGGTACAGTTTTTTCAGTTACTGATTCGTTCTGAGAAAATGTGCTAGACGAATACATTTTGAAACTGACTTGATATATGTAGATACACTGTTTTATACTGTTTTCCCTACCACTTCATATCACGTGATTATTCCTCATAATTCTCTCTCACAGCTCTCTCATTAAATCTGGGGGGTCAGGGTCGTTATTAAACAACCGGTTTTATGAACTGTTCAAACTGGTTAACAAATGTTTCTAAGCAATGATGATAAAGTCTATCCTTACTATAATAAAACAAATAATTCTTTTACACTAATTTATTGTTCTTTTATGAAATCATTTTCAACATATTGGGGTATATACATATACATAAATTCCAGAACCATACAAACATTCTCGTTATTAGGATAAATGTTGTAAATATATAACACGTATTTGCATATCTAAAATAATGCAGAATAAAAACAAGTCAAACATATACAAGTCTATGCTTATTTTCTTCCAAGAGCTCTTTTAGACTGTTGACTTCCTCCTTTTCAAGTTTAACCTGTTCGATTTTATCATTGAAGAGAAACTGTAAAACTTCACAACACTCACATTCTGCATCTTTACTGTGAAAATCACGAGGTGATATAACCAATAAATTTCCTGGATATTTTATTTTCATGAAGTCCATTCCAAAATGTGGCGCATACTTTTTGAATGCACATAAAATTTGTTTTGCATTATCCATCGGTATCGCGGCTAGTCCCATAAAAAGTAAACTTTCTTTAAATCTCTTATAACTTTGCAGATGATATTCATAATTTTCTTGGAGAACAGTTAATAATTCCTTATTAATGACATACATTATACTTAACTTATTATCTAAGAGTGGTTGAATTGAAACTGATTTTGTATGTGTAGATACGCTGTTTTAAATGGTTTTCCCTACTACTTCATATCACGTGATTATTCCTCTCACAGTTCTCTTATTACATGTGGGATCAAGTTCTCATTCTTCATTGCTCCGGGTTCGGTATTGTTCTATATTTAGAAATGATGTCATCGACAGCTGGCAACCATATGTGATGTAATATGATGTAATAAGTGATATTTTTAGAAATGATGTAATGTTCTATTTTTAGAAATGACATCTGGCAACCATATGCGACGTAATATTCTATTTTTAGAAATGATGTAATATTCTATTTTTAGACATGATGTAATGTTCTATTTTTAGAAATGATGTAATGTTCTATTTTTAGAAATGACATCTGGCAACCATATGCGACGTAATATTCTATTTTTAGAAATGATATAATGTTCAATTTTTAGAAATGACATCTGGCAACCATATGGTGCTATTTTTAGATATGATGTAATATATTTTTAACAATCATAGACCTCTGGTCGTCGGGGGTCAAGGACACCTCAAGGTCATGCCAAGATCATCGACTTCTGCTCGTCTGGGGTCAAGGTCACCCCAAGGTCAAGTCAAGGTCATCGACCTATGGTCGTCTGGGGCCATGGTCATTTCAGGGTCATGTCAAGGTCTTCGACCTACGGTTGTCTGAGGTCAAGGTCACCTCAAGGTCATCGACCCACGGTCGTCTGGGGTCAATGTCACCTCAAGGTCATGCCAAGGTCATCGACCTCTGGCCGTCTGGGGCCAAGGTCATCGACATACGGTCACCTGGGATCAAGGTCAAGTCAAGGTCATCGACCTCTGGTCGTCTGGGGTCAAGGTCTCCTCATTCATCATGCTCCGCTCAGCACTCTCATTTATACACTACTCGGGTCATTTAGGGTAGTTTAAAACAAAATGTCGAATTGCTTCGTGGTATTACTGGCCCAAAATGAATTGTGATATTGCCAGATATGTTAAAAATGCGAAATTTGTAAGGTACAAAAACTAGAGCAAACTCTTCCTTATGCTATTATGCATAGCAGAGTCATTTCTCGTTCGTGGGAAGTCATATGCACTGACTTGATGGATCCTCTTCATCTAAGTAGGAAACGGAATAGGTTTATTCTAGTAGTAGCTGATCTTTTTACCAAATATGTCTTATTGTTTCCCCTAAAATCTGCTACCAGTCAGTCGGTTGTTGAACATCTAGAAAAGAATGTATTCATGATTTATGGAGTGCTGCATCTTATGCGATAATGACCGTCATCGTATGTCAGTAATAATTTCAAATAAATGGTTTCCTCTTCTCCTCCTCTGGTCTCTTCTCTTCTCTGGTCCTCTTCTCTTCCTCTGGTTAAAATAATTTTCAATGCTAACTATCATCCACAAGCCAATCCCACCGAACGGGTGCATAGGGTAATTAAAACTATGGTTCGTTCCTATATCAAGGATGATCATCGGTCTTGGGACGAAAATTTACATAAATTTGGTTTTGCCCTTGGAACAGCAGTTCATGAAACTACAGGTTTCAGTCCGGTATTTCTTAATTTTGGTAGAGAATTGTTCTTATCTGGAAAGCTGCATAATAAATTTGGCGAGGTAACAAATGAGCAGGAAATCAATTTTGGTGATCGTACTTCTTTAGGTAGTCACGTAAAAGAATTAGGTGTTTGTGAGAAAGTTAAAAGTCGATTAGCTAAGTCATATGAAGCCAGTTCTAATACGTATAATTTACGTAGAAGGCCTCTATCCTTGTCGGTAGGTCAAGTCGTCTGGAAAAAGAATTACATATTATCCGTTGCATCAAATTATTATACTTCAAAATTGGCTCCAAAATTCGTAAAATATAGGGTATTGGCAAAAATTTCTCCTAACGCGTATACATTGCAAGACTTCCATTCAGGTAGGCGAATAGGCAATTGGCATATCAGATATAAAATTAGACAAATAAAAAAATAAATAAATCATCCCGTCATTTTACTTTATTTATTTTTGTTTGGTAGTTAGGGGACAGTTTATAACGTATTTTAAGCTAAATTGTTATTGTAATTTAATTAAAAGTAGGTTACTGTATTTATATATTTTAAAAAACTTATACATTTTAGTATAAGTCGCGACATCTAGTGATAGTAGGTTGATTTTAAATTTAAACTGAATTTGCGGTACGAAAAAAAATTGATTCTCGCAAGCGGCATTCACGAACGAACGTTGGAAAAGTATAAGTTAGCGATTGATGAAATTATAGATATATCGTTAAATAATAACGGATTTTCATCAATTTCGCATTAGAAGAATGTATTTTTGGTATTTAATGTGTTTGGTTCATCGGTCTCCTTGTCCAAAACGAGTATATGGGATGCAATTATGTGAGAATGGGAAAAAACAGCTTTGTGCATAGGGACATTCGTACCTGACGGTTTTTCTTTTGAATTAAGTCAGAATTTGTGAGAAGTTTTCCCGGAGTCCTGTTCCTGTCCTGGTTGCTGTGGGGTCCGCTAGATTTTACACTACAAGCTGGGAACCAACCTAGAAAATTATTAGCTACGCGGCCGTTCGAGGAGGAATCGCCTCCACTAGGAAAATCCTACGCGGCTGGAACCCGGACATCGGTGAAAGACAATGCCGAGCCTTTGATGGGACAGTGATAAGTACCACATAGTGGATTAAATTATTACTATCTTTTTCACACTCATTAATGTGTAGGGCTTGTTATTCAACCCACCCGAGTATTATCATTGTGATAACAATTATAGGCGTATCGCAAATAGTACGCAGAGTAGTATAAAAGATTTGTATAGTCACCAGCTGTTACCCTTAGGATATTTTCTCCCACAAGCACATATTTTACATTGGTTAAGCCACTTGTTATACATGTTAGTGCAATCTGTAAATTAAGTGTCGTAAATTTGTTTACCACCACTGCTTATTTATACTTATATTAAATTTCTAGTCTATTTAAAATTCAAGTCATTTTTTTTTGTTGAACCCCTCAATCATTTTGCCTGTGGTTTAGTGATTTTAACAGTTCCAGGGTATATGGCTTAAAAAATCACTTGGGCCCTGTTTTATAAAAGAAAATAAATAAATAAAAGAAATTCTATAAGATCTGAATCCATCCCGACTCCACTGTAGCTATTCGAGGCCTACCCTGTTTCATTGAAACGCAAAATTAACCAAAATTAACGTAAAACCCTATACACTCCCGAGAGTACTTATCAGACACCCGAGAAGTAAGAGGATATCTTAATAGAAATTTCCCGCACCGTTGGATTGAACGCGGTAGCAAAGTACCTTGGCCTGCACGTAGCCCTGATTTAAGACATTATTAATAATCAAGAACAACTGTGGACAAATATTCAGATAAATATCAGTTCATATTAACAAACAACATAGAACTTTATTTTTTAACATCAGACAAAATTTAAATAAGTGCATTGAAGTCACTAGTTTTGCTTCGAGAATCTTTTATGATTAATAATTTCTTAAGATATGCATAAAAAATTCAGTTGCTGTAATTGTCTTAATTCTTAATTCAGGCTTGGTATTTTATGACTTGCTAATTTTTTAAATTATTTCCCGCCGAATTACAAAAACTTAAAAAGTCTGTACTTCGAAAACGGTTGAGTTTATCGATTTGTAACAAGTATACCTTTTTTATTTACAATTTAACATAGTTCAATAATTTCGAGTTAGAAAATTCAAAATTGTAAAATATAAAAAGTTACACATATTTTTACATTGATATGACAGTATAACTAGCGCTCCCTAGACGTGATACCAACACTGTTTGTATATTCGTATTTGCCACCTCAATAAACGTAAAACTACAAATTTTCAAAATAATCGGCCCATACAGCAAAAAATCAAAAATATATTTTTAATTTTAACACGCTGTAGAACGAAAAGGAGCAACAATTGACTAAGGTATGTTTGGCTCAATCACTATATTTTGACGTTAACAATCTGCCATTGAGCTGTGTACCATTATTAATGCCTCACCCTGTATATATATGAGATTTTGAGTAAACGTATACTTTTTCAAACCGCAAACCCGTTTGGGTGTGCCAATAAACTTGTTAGACGTTAGTTTTACCAGACCCAGAAACGCCAACAACGAGTTCTCACTTAAAAGAGTCTCCAAAAAGTGGGCCGTGTTTCTTAAACCTACATAATAAAATATTATCATTGTGATTAATTACCGGCGAAATGTTCTGCTTCTCGACCCTCATTCTTAAGGAAATATTTATGTACTGTACGTCTACGCAATACGTAAAGTACTTATAAGATGTAAAAGTAATTAATAAATTCAGTTGTATTGAGGTATCACACCAGAGCATATGTCAATCCTTGTGCAGTTATTTGAAAAGCGAGTAAAAAGTGGTTCTGGGTTTCTCAATAAGCTTATAAACAAAGTTCCGATAGAACTACATATTCCAGGTAATACCTAAGCTTGAGAAAAGTTTGCATAACGCCTGTCTCGCGCATAATTTATCATAAAGTGACAGTTTTGTCTGGTCTGTTGCCAATGTAATGAAAGTCTAAACTAATTGTAAGCTAGGAATGGCATTGCAGAAGAAGACATATACAGCGTGTTCCACTAGTGCGGGAAAGTTTAGTATCTATGTTAAAATGAGGAATATATGGATTTTTCTTTTTACTGTGTTGCCACATTTCTCGGAATGTACAAATTAAAAATATATCCAACTATACAGGGTGTTCCACTTTTCCTGGCCAGACACCAACTTTGGTTTTTTAAATGGAAACACACATTTTTTATATTTTTTTCGGATTCTACATCAAAAATAAAGGGTACTTATGTAGAATAGTTCTATTCAAATATTCACAATTTTTGAGATATCTCGTTTGAAAGGTTTTTCTAGTCGATACTGACAGGTTATACTAATAGCTACTAAGCCAATTTTTTTTATCAGATGTTTAGTAAGGATGACTCTTCCGAATCATGCTCCAAAAACTGGCCTACGTTATACAGGGTGACCAAAATATCATGTCAAAATTGCCAATTGAAAAATTTAAAAATCTCTAATTTTTTAAATGCAACACCCTGTATATTTTCATACCATAAGATGCCAAATTAAATTCTCTACAACTTTGCTATACTTGCTCCTATACCAAAATTCATTAGTTTTTCTTGAAATCTCATTTCTATGAAAAAATGCAAAGTTTACAAATAGCTTATATTATGTAAAATAACGTAGTAGGCTCCTGTTAGAGGATAATCTGGAAAATTTCGATTCACATAAGATTTAATAGAAAAGCGACAGTAATAATTGAAATGAATTACTCTATAGAAGAATTAGTAGTAAATGTGGTGTATGCCGTAGGAGAAGCTCATGGTAACTGTTTATTGGCAAGTCGTATTTACCAAGCTAATAATCCAGATTTACAAAGATATCCTCGTACAAAGTGTTTTGTAAAACTGAAGGAGAGGTTTGAAAGAACGCCAAATGCAAATTATGAAAAGACAACAAGAACACACGCATGCAGTATCAGGATAGTCAAATTGACATTTTGAGATGTGCAGTCCAAAATCCATCTACAAGTGTCAGAGAAATTAGTGATGAAATTAGTATTTCCAAAAGTGTGGTTAATAGAACGTTAAAGAACAACAACCCCTATCATTCTGAGCATCACCAATTCTTAAAACAGCAAGATTTTCAGAAGTGAGTACAGTTTTGTGAGTGAGCTACAAGATGAACTTTTTTTCAAAATTGTTATTTACTGACTAGTCATCCTTTCCCAATACTGGTCGAGAGAATCGACATAATTATCTTAAAGGAAACTTAACTGGTAATGGGTAATTTGCAATTTTTACAAAACGACTTGCTCCAATTGCGGGACATATTCCTCCGGATGACATAAACAGTCAGTGGTTCCAACATGATGGTGCCCCTGCACATTCCACACTGGCGGTAAGTTTTCTCATTATGTAAGCTATGTAAATTCATAGAAAAACTATTTCAGGTTAGAGAATACTTAAACGGTTTGTATCCAGATAAGTGGATAGGTAGAGGCGGTCCAATTCCATGGCCTCCCCGATCCCCAGACCTGTCTTGTCTTGATTTTTTTTATGGGGCTATATAAAAGACAGGGTGTATGAAATTCTTCCGACATAAGTAGATATAATAGGCCGGTTCTGGACCAGGAAGTGACGTGGCAAGGTCACATGGGGTCAAGGTTACCACAAGGTCACCAGGGGTCAAGGTCACCTGAGGTCAAGGTCACCTGGGGTCAAGGTCACCCCAAGGTCACCTGGGGTCAAGGTCGTGTCAAGGTCACCTGAGGTCAAGGTCACCTGGGGTCAAGGTCACCACATAGTCAGTGTTTATCGAGTTCGGCGCGCTCCTTCAGCGGCTTCTTGTGGGCATTGTCGTTGTGCAAGAGATGAGTGGGTGTTGGCATGCAAGAAGTGTCATGGCGGCATGGAAGTGACGTCACATGGCCAGTTGGTGGTAAATTTAAAATTCAATCACAATAAGGGAGGTCAATGACCTCCAAACAGCATTGCGTCATTCTTATCTGGTATTGCAGCATTCGAGATCAAGTTTCTACAAGTTCAGACCTGTTTTTTAGCATAAACTGTAACCTGATATATTATTTCCTTTAATACTGCCACGCTAGCATAAACTTTAACCTGATATATTATTTCCTTTAACAGCATTGCATCATTCTTTTCTGGTATTGCATCATTCGAGGGCAATGACCTCCAAACAGCATTGCATCATTCTTATCCGGTATTGCACCATTCTAGACCAAGGTCACGTTAAGGTCATTGACCTCTGGTCGTCTGGGGTCAAGGCCACACCAAGGTCATGTCAAGGTCATGACTCCAGGCCGTCTGGGGTCAAGGTCACACCGAGGACAAGTCAAGGTCACGCCCTCTGGTCGTCTGGGGACAAGGTCGCGTCAAGGCCATGACAAGGTCATGACCCCCAGGTCGTCTGGGGTCAAGGTCACAGCAAGGTCAAGTCAAGGTCATGATCTCTGGTCGTCCGGGGTCAAGGTCAAGTCAAGGTCGTGACCTCTGGTCGTCTGGGGGTCAAGGTCGCGCCAATGTCAAGTCAAGGACATGACCCCCTGGACGTCCGGGGGCAAGGTCACACCAAGGTCATGTCAAGGTCATGACCCCCCCCTGGTCGTCTGAGGTCAAGGTCACACCAAGGCCAAGTCAAGGTCACGACCTCTGGTCGTCTGGGGTCAAGGTCATGTCAAGGTCATGACCCCCAGGTCGTCTGGGGTCAAGGTCACACCAAGGTCATGTCAAGGTCATGGGCCCCTGGTCGTCTGGGGTCAAGGTCACACCAAGGTCAAGTCAAGGTCATCGACCTCTGGTCGTCTGAGGTCAAGGTCACCTAGGGTCAAGGTCACCTCAATTTAAGACTTGTTCTCTACTGGTTCAGACCTGTTTCCTATAGGTTCAGACATGTTTTCTGCAGGTCCAGACTTGTTTTCTACTGGTTCAGACCTGTTTTCTACAAGTTCAGACTTGCTTTTTAATATAAACTGTAACCTGATATATTATTTCCTTTATAGTTGTAGTGTTAGCAAAAATTGTGGCCACGTAGCGTCTAGACAGCATGCGATAAGAATAACGAACGTTGGCCGGATGTAATAAGAGTCACGGACTGATGATATATATACACAGTGGAATAAAGTTATCATTTACCAGTCTACATCGATAGCTTGCAGAAGAAATTAGTCTCCAGCTAGTTCTTCAGTAGTTTGTGCGTTTGTGTCCTTACACCGTCTACAGCAACAGCTTGTTCAAGTTATTATATCTAGTGTCCCTTTACAAAATACAAGTAAGTTATTTGTTTTTGAAATAGTCAATTGTTTACTAAACACATCCTTCATTTTTTATTTATTTATTTTTTCGCTCTTTTACACTTGATTTTTCTATTGTTGTTGTAGTATGAATCTAAGTCAAATTAATGAGGTTTCCTCGATCCGCAGGAATCCAGTAATTAATCTACAGGATCTCCCTGTGGACCAGCCCATACCGATTTGTGGGATAAAAATAATTAACACCCGGTTTGGGAAGACGGTTCTTGTCGACTTGGGTGAGAACGCAGTATTTTTGCCAAGGAGGTCTTTGCCGGCAATCGAGGCGAATTTGGAACACTTTGTGCCTAGAAAGTACGGATTAGTGTTTAGGGGGCTAGTACAGTGCAACCAACCGCACCCGGCTATAAACTTTGAGGTTGTGGAGCTGCCACAAGAACATCAACAACCAGGACCTGCATGGAAGAATTAAAAAACTGTAAGTGCCCCCAATATTTTTTATTTGATGTGTCGTGTTTCNACAAATCTCCTAGATGTCTCTGATATTCACTTCTTTCATTTTATTTCTACAAAAATTTGCCACTATTCGGACAATCTGTTTGAATCGTTGTTTTTGCTCTCACTCGATATCAGTACTTCCACATGTCTGTATCGTGGTTCCTAAATTAATGGTTTTCACACATAAAGATTAAATTATGATGATGTTCAACACAAAAATTAAAGGCAAAAGAAAAATGAATAACAAAAAAGTTCTCCTGATGCAGCTGTTGTTTTAAAAAAAAAATTTTGGTTTTTCTATTCTTTTATATTATACATGGAGTTGGTTGCTCTTGGGTATGTATTAACAAAAATTAAAATTGTAAATCATTAAGTTGTTTTATATTTTCAGGTTTTTAGTGTGACTTGTACAAAATAATGTGTTTTATTTGAAAATTAATCTTTGAAAAAGTTCCCGAACGGGAGCGAAACGTTAGAATTTAATAAAAAATTATTGCACATTTTGACCAGCGGTCAAACTAGAACCTGATACCTAAGAAAAATAATTCCCAATTATGTATGCATCTATATACAGGCTAGCCCATCGAAAACGTACCGCAAGGCATTACAGGGTAGTAAAGAACTTTTCGGCAAAATCCAAAAACAGGTCAAATTTGTTTCTGAAGGGGACAACTTTTGGCTCAAAAAGAATACCAAAATCTTCAACCCCTAAGTGGGGGTGCTATCCCCTAAATTTTTTCAAATGGGGGGTCAAGTGGGGGGTCATTAGAAAGGGCTTTTAATTCTCTATACATCGATTCTTACTTTTTGAAAATCGATTCATTATTTTAGAAAATATGCAGCTTTGAAAATACGAACAATATTTTTGACGAGAAATGCGAAAATCGATTTAATTTTACTTCAAAACTTACGGTATTAGTCAAGTAAATGCTGAAAATGTTGTCCGCCAACTTGCATACAATGATACAGGTTGTCTTCAAACCGTTGTCGAACATTCTGGAGCACTTGCGGTGTTACTTCGCGACATACATTAATGATTCGTCCTCGCAGATCTTCCAAGGTATCAGGTGGAGTGCTGTAAACTTTGCTTTTAATGTGCCCCCAGAGAAAGAAATCTAAAGGATTTAAGTCGGGTGACCGAGGGGGCCACTCAATTGCACCTCTTCG
>NW_019417676.1:32491-39152 GCF_000390285.2 Anoplophora glabripennis | reverse complement strand
CATAAACTGTAACCTGATATATTATTTCCTTTAATACTGCCACGCTAGCATAAACTTTAACCTGATATATTATTTCCTTTAACAGCATTGCGTCATTCTTATCTGGTATTGCATCATTCGAGGCCAATGACCTCCAAACAGCATTGCGTCATTCTTATCTGGTATTGCATCATTCGAGGCCAATGACCTCCAAACACCATTGCGTCATTCTTATCCGGTATTGCATCATTGTAGACCAAGGTCACGTCAGGGTCATCGACCTCTGACCGCCTGGGGTCAAGGCCATCGACCTCCGGTCGTCTGGGGTCAAGGTCACTTCAAGGTCATGTCAAGGACATCGACCTCTGGTCGTCTGGGGTCAATTTCGCCTCAAGGTCGTGTCAAGGTCATCGACCTACGGTCGTGTGAGGCCGAGGTTACGTCAAGGTCATGACCCCTGATCGTCTGGGGTCAAAGTCATCGGCCTCAGGTCGTCCAGGTCAAAGTCACTTCAAGATCGTGTCAAGGTCATCGACCTCTGGTCGTCTGGGGTCAAAGTCGTCGATCTCTGGTCGTCTGGGGTCAAGGTCGCCCCGAGGTTATGTCAAGGTAATCGACCTCCGGTCGTCTAGAGCCAAGGTCACGTCAAGGTCATGATCCCTGGTCGTCTGGGGTCAAGGTCACCTCAAGGTCATCGACCTCTGGTCGTCTGGGGTCAAGCTCGCGTCAAGGACAAGTCAAGGTTATCGACCTCAGGTTGTCTGGGGGGTTAAGGTCATAGACCTCTGGTCACCTCGGGTCAAGGTCACCTCGATTTAAGACTTGTTCTCTACTGGTTCAGACGTTTTCTACAGGTTCGGACTTGCTTTTTAGTATAAATTGTAGCCTGATATATTATTTCCTTTATAATTGTAGTGTTAGCAAAAATTGTGGCCACGTAGCGTCTAGACAGCATGCGATAAGAATAACGAACGTCGGCCGGATGTAATAAGAGTCACGGTCAAACTGATGATATATATATATATATATATGAAATAAAGTTTTCATTTACCAGTCTACATCGATAGCTTGCAAAAGCAATTAGTCTCCAGCTAGTTCTTCACTAGTTTATGTGCGTTTGTGTCCTTATACCGTCTACAGCAACAGCTTGTTCAAGTTATTATCTCTAGTGTCCCTCTACAAAATACAAGTAAGTTATTTGTTTTTGAAATAGTCAATTATTTACTAAACACATCCTTTATTTATTTATTTATTTATTTTTTCGCTCTTTTACACTTGGTTTTTCTATTGTTGTAGTATGAATCTAAGTCAAATTAATGAGGTTTCCTCCATCCTCAGGAATCCAGTAATTAATCTACAGGATCTTCCTGTGGACCAGCCCATACCGATTTGTTGGATAAAAATAGTTAGCACCCGGTTTGGGAAGACGGTTCTTGTCGACTTGGGCGAGAACGCAGTGTTTTTACCAAGGAGGTCTTTGCCGGAAATCGAGGCAAATTTGGAACACTTTGTGCCTAAGAAGTACGGATTAGTGTTAGGGGTCTAGTGCAGTGCAATCAGCGACACCCGGCTATAAACTTTGAGGTTGTGGAGCTGCCACAAGAACATCAACAACCAGGACCCGCATAGAAGAATTAAAAAACTGTAAGTGCCCCCCAATATTTTATATTTGGTGTGTCATGTTTCTAATAGAAAGTGTTTTACATTAGTTGCAATCTTTTTATTTTATATTTAATTGAAAATTATGGAGCCTCTTGTTCAGGAAGCAGATAATTTTGTTGTAAAACCTACGCAGGTTTTAGAAAATGTACAGGCCAGTGGTACACACAGTATTCAAAATTTTATAAAGTTAATAAACCTTCAAATACGGCTACTTCTTAAAGCCAGCAACAGTTTTGATTCAGTTGGAACTAAGCGTAAACTGGAAACTAATATCGGTCACTTAAAACGAATCAAAATTTTATTAAAATCAAATTCGGAACATGAAGGGGCGGGGCATAGAGATAAGCGTAGTCGTCGAGTACGCTGGGTGGATGTAAATTCTGCATTTTCGAGCCGCATACGATCTGGTTTGATTATAAATTTAAAACATAAAGACATTAAAGCATTCTTAAATGACGCGTTTTTCTTGTTTAAGAACAGAATATTGAGAATTCTGAAAACTCATCCAACCATAAAGGTTAACGCTACTTTCTGTGGAGAATTTATTAAAGCCAAACCTAATTCAAACGAAACAATTTCAGAATTTAAATATTTCAATACAAAAAATGCAGGCATTGATGCAGGAACAGATCTTAAGGTCTGGTTTCAGGAGCACGTAGCTGATAAGATTAACAACAAACTGGAAGAGTTCCAGGAAAAAGATAGTGGTTGGGCTTTAAACAAAATTATTAGTTTAGAAATAAATATTAATAAATTTGAAATGGGTCACGGGGTCTCGTCTTTTATCAAACTCCCCGAGGTAATTGCAAAGAAACATGCTTGTGTTAATGTTAAAAATTATGGTGATGACGCCTGCTTCGCTTGGTCTATTGTTTCGGCACTTTATGCAGTCGATAACCATGTAGATAGAACAGCATCATACCCTCATCCTTCAACTGTTCTGAATTTAGATGGAATTGATTTTCCGATGCAACTTTCGCAGATTACTAAATTTGAAAAAAACAACGACATCTCTGTTAATATTTATCAATTAAAGTTATCCGGGAAGAAAAAATTTAATGTAGAACCTGTCCGGTTAACCACAAATAAGCGCATACGTCACGTTAACCTGTTAATAGTTCAAAATGTTTATTTCGATGAACGTAAGGAGGAAAGTAGCAGCGAAGACGTAGAAATTAAGTATCATTTTTGTTGGATAAAAAATTTATCTAGGTTAGTTTCTTCTCAATTAAATAAACACAAGAATGCTAAATACATTTGTGATATTTGCTTAAATTATTTTAGTACTGAAACTGCATTAGATAGTCACACTGAAGATTGCTCTAAAATTAATAAATGTAAAATTACCTTTCCGGAGGAGAAATCTCTATCTTTCAAAAACCACAGATACAAGGAAAAGGTACCTTTCATTTTATATTGTGATTTTGAGTCCATGTTAGAACCTTTCACCGATCAGCAACGGCATACGTCAACCAAAAAATATCAAAAGCATACCGCGATTAGTGCAGGTTTTTATTTCAAGTGTTCGTATGATGATTCTCTATCGTTTTACGCTAGCAATAGGGGCCTCGGCTGCATCGAATGGTTTACTGAGCAACTTGAAAACATGGCAAAAGTTATTGATGATAAATTGAAAACTGTAGTACCCATGAATATTTCACAGGAACAGTCATTACAGTTTCTTTCTGCAACACACTGTCACATTTGTGAGAAGCCATTTGAAGCAGGCACCAAAAAAGTAAGAGACCACTGTCATTTTACTGGAACCTACCGGGGACCTGCACACGAAAGCTGCAATCTAAATTATAAAAATTCTTTCACCATACCTATAGTATTTCATAATCTGACCGGATATGATTCACATTTTTTGATTAGAGACTTGGCAAAAACCGGCAATATTACTTTGCTTCCCATCAATAAGGAAAAATAATTTCTTTTACAAAGTCAACATCAGATTCCCCGGTAAAGTTTCGTTTTATCGACTCCTTTAGGTTTATGGCATCATCACTAGATACTCTATCATCATATTTAAAGCCAAACGAGCTTCAAAATTTATGTAAAGAATTTAACATGTTAGATGCGGAAACATTTACTTTACTTACGAGAAAAGGAGTATTTCCTTATGACTATATAGACTGTGAGGAGAAATTAAACGAAACAGAACTGCCCGGCATTGATAAGTTTTATAATAAATTAAACGATAGTAACATATCCAATGACGATTATGAACATGCTAAGAGGGTCTGGGCTAAATTTAATATATCAACTTTAGGACAATATTCTGATTTATATATGAAAACGGACATTTTACTTTTGGCAGATGTCTTTGAAAATTTTAGACAAAAATGTTTGAATATTTATCAACTGGACCCAGCTAATTACTATACACTCCCCGGATATACGTGGGACTGTATGTTAAAATATACTAAAATCGAGCTGGATTACTTAAAAGACGTGGATATGTTGCTGTTTATGGATCGCGGCATCAGAGGCGGCGTTAGTCAATGCTGTAACCGCTATGCTGAAGCAAACAACAAGTTTATGTCTTCTTATGACTACTCAAAACCATCAAAGTATTTAATGTATTTTGATGTAAATAACCTTTACGGTTGGGCTATGAGCCAATACCTTCCATATGGTGGGTTCGAGTGGGTAGATCCCAACATCGACGTAACGATGGTATCTGACACGTCGTCTGAAGGATACATCCTCGAAGTTGACTTGGAATATCCTGAACATCTACACGATGAGCATAAAGATTTACCTCTATGCCCCGAACACCTCACACCTCCAAATTCAAAATTACCGAAACTTATGACAACCTTGTATCCAAAATCACGCTATATAATTCATTATCGTAATTTAAAGCAGGCTTTATCTCTTGGGGTTAAGCTCATCAAAATTCATCGCGTATTGAAATTTAAGCAAGCCGACTGGTTGAAGGCCTACATCGAGTTAAACACCAAACTCCGCGCCCAGTCTACCAACGAGTTTGAAAAAAATTTATATAAACTATTAATAAACGCTATTTTCGGTAAGACGATGGAGAACATAAGAAAGCATCGCATTATCAAGTTAAAGAATCATTGGGATGGGCACTGGGGTGCAAAACATTTTATAGCTAGCCCAAATTTCCATAGTAGCAAAATTTTTGGTGAAGACCTAGTAGCAATTGAATTAAACAAATCGGAAATTTGCTTCAACAAGCCCCTATATGTTGGCATGTGTATTTTGGACATTTCAAAAACTTGTGTGTACGACTTCCACTACAATTTCATGTTATCAAAATTAGGTGATGACTGCAAATTGCTTTATACAGACACCGACAGTCTCATATATCAAGTAACCTGCGATAATGTTTACGATTTTTTAATTCAAAATTTAGACAAATTTGATACTTCAGATTATGAGCCTAATAATAAATATAATATACCTTAAGTTAATAAAAAAGTACCAGGCTTCAGGAAGGATGAATGTTGTGGGGCAATAATGACGCATTTTGTTGGGCTCCGTTCTAAAATGTACAGCATCTTAATAGACGGCAAATCTACTATTAAAAATCTAAAGGAGTTAAGAAGAATATAGTTAAAAATTCCATCACATTTGACGACTACAAAAGCTGTTTAGATAATAAAACTGAACTCTATCGCAAACAGAGAACCATTCAGTTAACTTTACATAACGTTTTCTCAGTAGAGCAAACAAAGCTAGCTCTAAGTGCAGCTGATGATAAAAGTTTTTTTATTAAACGATACCCATGACACATTACCTTGGGGGCACTATTCAATAGATAGTATGTTGTAATTAACTGTAATATATTTAGTACATTATAAATGAAATAAACTTTTTATTTTATATGTGTCTTATTTGTTTTAACTGTGAACAAGAGTATACTTGTGTAATTTTACTAAAGTTAAATTTCTATTATATTATTGAAACTGGAATAGAGGAAANGACAAAAATGTTTGAATATTTATCAACTAGACCCAGCTAATTACTATACACTCCCCGGATATACATGGGACTGTATGTTAAAATATACTAAAATCGAGCTGGATTACTTAAAAGACGTGGATATGTTGCTGTTTATGGTTCGCGGTATCAGAGGCGGTGTTAGTCAATGCTGTAACCGCTATGCTGAAGCAAACAACAAGTTTATGTCTTCTATGACTACTCAAAACCATCTAAGTATTTAATGTATTTTGATGTAATAACCTTTACGGTTGGGCCAATACCTTCCATATGGTGGGTTCGAGTGGGTAGATCCCAACATCGACGTAACGATGGTATCTGACACGTCGTCTGAAGGATACATCCTCGAAGTTGACTTGGAATATCCTGAACATCTACACAATGAGCATAAAGATTTACCTCTATGCCTCGAACACCTCACACCTCCAAATTCAAAATTACCGAAACTTATGACAACCTTGTATCCAAAATCACGCTATATAATTCATTATCGTAATTTAAAGCAGGCTTTATCTCTTGGGGTTAAGCTCATCAAAATTCATCGCGTATTGAAATTTAAGCAAGCCGATTGGTTGCAGGCCTACATCGAGTTAAACACCAAACTCCGCGCTCAGTCTACCAACGAATTTGAAAAAAAATTATATAAACTATTAATAAACGCTATTTTCGGTAAGACGATGGAGAACATAAGAAAGCATCGCATTATCAAGTTAAAGAATCATTGGGATGGGCAGTGGGGTGCAAAACATTTTATAGCTAGCCCAAATTTCCATAGTAGCAAAATTTTTGGTGAAGACCTAGTAGCAATTGAATTAAACAAATCGGAAATTTGCTTCAACAAGCCCCTATATGTTGGCATGTGTATTTTGGACATTTCAAAAACTTGTGTGTACGACTTCCACTACAATTTCATGTTATCAAAATTAGGTGATGACTGCAAATTGCTTTATACAGACACCGACAGTCTCATATATCAAGTAACCTGCGATAACGTTTACAATCTTTTAATTCAAAATTTAGACAAATTTGATACCTCAGATTATGAGCC
>NW_019417676.1:22717-31305 GCF_000390285.2 Anoplophora glabripennis | reverse complement strand
ATCCCTACTAATATTATAAATGTGAATGTAAGTTTGTTTGTTACGCTTTCACGCGAAAACTACTTAACCGATCATCATGAAACTTTGTACACATATTCTTGGAGGTATTAGAAGTAACATAGGATACTTTTTATTAAAAAAATATTTTTTACGAAATATTTTCTATATTTATTTACCCGCGAGCGAAGCCTACTAATAATAATAATCCCTACTAATATTATAAATGTGAATGTAAGTTTGTTTGTTACGCTTTCACGCGAAAACTACTTAACCAATCATCATGAAACTTTGTACACATATTCTTGGAGATATTAGAAGTAACATAGGATACTTTTTATTAAAAAAATATTTTTTACGAAAGATTTTCTATCACTCTGCGAGCGAAGCCGCGGGTAAAAGCTAGTTCCTTATAATTATTGCAGGACTGAAGGATCTAGCTGGACTTAATCCACACTGTATTTGAATGTTGACATTTGATATTAGTGGAAAAACATTATTAAGCAAGTATATCTGCTCCCACCATGCGTCTTCTTCATATTTAGCCAGAATATCATCGAGAGGCTTACTATAATCGTAATTTTCTTCATCACTTAAATTAGCGGAAACCACTCATTTTGCATACAGCATACTGGCTCGACGAACTAGCTCAAACTAAATGACGCTGGTGTTCTCGATCCAGCTGTTATGTTTCTTATCAAGCCCCAACCACTTCACGAATACTTTCCCTTCTTTTCTCCTTAGTACCTTTTCTACGAGATAGATGTCGGGGCTGGCGGTTTTCTGTAGCTCCTAAGTATAGAAGGCACTTCTTATAGGATTTCCCTGCATATATTCCAAGAGGTATGTCGCTGGATTAGTTTTTTTAACCTACGTAATTTTAAATAGTTCGGTCGTCCAATTGGGCGTGTAACCCTTATCAAAGACGTGCTTATTTTTGCTCATGCGCACAACGTTACCCACTTTGAATTTTTGCGGTCCGCTTATCTTAATATGATTGTATGCAGACTTTAAAATTCTCTCTTCGTTGGACTTATTTACTTGAGACGTCTTGTATCCCGTGGTGCGATGTCGGGTTTCGTTGTAGGATTTCGTAATTTCTGGTAATACATTTATCCATTTATATGTACCGTTTAGGCTAAAGTAATTGTACAGCTTTGATTTCAAAGTTCTTATTTTCGGCAATGGTGGCTTTTTTCACGCTGAACGTATTGTAATGATTAATATCATGCTTCTTGAGGAAGTGCTGGAATTTTTGGTTGAAGAATTCCGTGCCCTGATCCGTTTGTAGATTTATACAGATTCTACCTTTGCTGTGAGCTAAAATGTCATCAAAGACAGTGGTTATCTCTTCACCAGTCTTTGTTTTTAAAGGTCTAGTCCACAGGAACTTTGAGAAAGAGTCTATGACGACCATAATCATTTTAAAATTTTTGTTGTAGTGGGCGTACTGACGCATATCAGCCAAGTCCATTTGCCACAGGTCATCAAGCCCCTTGATAATCGTTCGTCTGCGAGCATAGTTTTTTATCATAGGCTTATGTAATTCATTAACAAGTTGAATCTTTTCCTTTGAATGCGTCTTCATGTCTCTACTAATCGATTTGCACTAAGATAGTCTGCGTTATTTATGGGTTATTTAAAGAGGATCCATGATGTGATGCGACGATAAGTTTTCCATATGAAAGGGTCATCTGGTTCTCTACTATATGCATACGTTCTTCCAGAGCACTATACTTCTTCTCGATGTCTTTAAATTTCTTCATAATGTATTCTTTATGTTTACCAAGTTCCGCTTGAATGTCATTTTGCAATTTTGTAACATCTTTTTGTAATTTTACAGCAACAGTGTGTACAATTTTTTTCTCCAAGTCGTCAACTTCATTTTTTAAAGAATTACTTAACAAATTTAATTTATTGTCAAATACTTTAATTATTTCTTTGTGTAATTTCAACATCTCATCATTAACGATTTCTGATGTTTTTTTATTAACTACGTCATTATCTTCAAGAGGCGAACTCATATTACATATTCTCAAGTTACGAAGGTGAATATTTCCATCGGGAGTAAACGAAAACCCAATTGCATGAGGTATATGACGCTCGTTGAAATCGCGTTGACGATGAGAGCTACGTCCGAATTTATCGAGACTCATCGTGTAAAATGATAAAAAATCGTTTGGTAAACAACTTTATAGTATTTGATNATACAACCCCGGTGTTCCTTTAAATTGCTGACCATCGATTACTATATTACCGGTACGAATGTCAAAATCGATCCGTTTTCGACCGAGTAGCCACGATGACGTTGAGGAATCGTATACTGGTCCATAATTCTTATCAATTACATCACTCTCAGCCCAATGCTCTGTAACGTTTTGAGATATGACAGGATATTGATCTAAATATTCTTCTAGAGCTTCCTGAGTTAAATCTTCCAATCGAGTTTCTTGCTCCTCTTCAAATGTTCTATCATCGTTATCATCATCATCATCATCATCATCAAGTCTAGATGACGATGCTATGTCTTCCAACGGTAAAAAGGCTGTTTGGTTGAATGTAGACGGTTTTTCTTCTTCTTCTTCAACCTTTTCTTTTTTCTCCTCTTTCTTAATGATAGGGAACTTGACAATTTTTTCGTTTAACTTGTGTGATGTGCTGGCTATTTCTTTTAACGGCGTAGAAATTGGTTTAAAGAGTTTTTGCAGCGCCTCATCTTCCTCCGTTTTACCTAGCTTTAAAGCCAAGTACTTTCGCTTGATTGATTTTGCGAGCTCGTTGATTTTTTTCTTTCGCGCCGTCTTGGTGATGACGTCTTCAGCCGTTGGATTCATTGCGATTAATGATAGCGCTCGTTAGTTACATCCTTATATATTTATCGAAACCTTTACGATATCTACCGTCTTGTGGGTTGAAATCCTTCACAATAACCATGATTCCGTACTTATCAACCCATCATTCTGAGCAGCATTTCTTAAATTGATCGAAAGTCATGTCGGGGGACACGTGTTCCTCGTAGACATGTTTCAGATTTACTTCATCTTGCTTGAAAAGAACTATTAAGTTGCAATTATCTCGAATAAGTTGTTTCGGTATCTTGGAATATGTCTGACATAGGTAGGCCGCGTCGATATTCTTGTGTCTACACATGGAGTAGTATTCACGTATCTTTTCCTGTTTATCGCACGCCACATCGTCGAATATGAATATGGAATTGTACCGAGCGTCTGTTGGACTAATTATTTCGTCACTAGCCCCATATGGAAAGTACCCAATTTCTTTCACTTTACTCAAGACGTCTCGCAACAGCTGATATTTAGGCTGGTATAGGGACTTTGAGTAGACGTAGACGTTTTCAAATTTGGCACCATTCGGATGAAATAGAAGCGATAATATTACGTTGGTCTTCCCGCAACCACTGGGACCACATACGACACATCTAAACGAATTCGGCAGCAACGAACCATGTCTGCTTACAATAGCAGGATTTTCATCAAAATCCAAGTTTTCTATTGGTAGCGTCCGCTCTTGTTGAACTACCTTCATGGTTTGAAGTCGTCCGTCAAGCTACTTCCTATAAATACAAGTGTCTCTATCGGCTTACATCATTTCTAATGCCGCTGCGATACGGTGAAGGTGTGTTAAATTCGCTAATAGATAAACTACCATTTGAATTACATATTCCAGGTGGATATCAATTCTGCGGACCAGGTAACTAGAGTAAATAATATTAATAATAAATTTAACTACGTTTTTTCTCTTCATTAGGAACAAAACTTGAGAAACGCTTAGCCAAAGGTCAAAAGGGCATAAATCCTTTGGATTCCGCTTGCCGTGACCACGATATAGCATACGCTCGAAATAAGTCTGTAGAAGATAGACATAAAGCCGATTGGGTGTTGGAGAATAGAGCTTGGGAACGCGTTAAATCTAAAGACGCAAAACTAGGAGAAAAAGCAGCCGCTTGGTTCGTAACTACGGCTATGAAGGCGAAACGTTATCTCGGAATGGGTTTGAAAAAGAGTGGACAACGACGACGTCGTCAACCCGCATCGTTCCGCAGAGACGCAAACAGTTCACAGTTTACTTACGACGGTCAGATACTTATCAGCGGGAAGATTACAAAGGTTGGTAATGGAGGTGTATCGTTCGTAAACAACAGTGGCCTTTATGTTTTCATCAGCCACATACGAAATAAACGCCAAAGAACTGGAAAGTATACGTGAAGTTGGTCTAGTGAGCACCGTTCGCGGATACTTGTGTTATTCCGATGAGGATTCCAAGCACTTATCTATAGCCGAATGGAATTATCCCGATGCACCAACTCTAAACGGCGATGGAACTTTTAATTTCCTCGTCCCGTTGAAGCATATTTTCAATCTTTTCAACGACTACCGCATGGTAACGTGTAGCAAGCAATGTATCAAACTGATAAGAGCCAGTAACGATTCCAATTGTTTCTTGGTTAAGGAGAAGGTGGCTACCGATAAAAATACAGTTACTCTGGATATTCAAAATATTGAGGTTAAAATTAAACGGCTATACCCTAACGACGATATAAAACTTAGCTTACTAAAAGCCATCAAAGCTGATACGCCCATATTGATACCGTATAGACAATGGGATTTGCATATGCTACCTGCGCTCACGCCTGGCGCTACAAAAGAAATTTGGGCCGTTAAGACTACTTCTGCGATCGAAAGCCCTAGATACGTCATCGTCGGTTTCCAGACAGCCAAACAAAACAAATTCACAGAAGATCCTACACACTTTGATAACATTGATATTACCAACATTAGATTAACCCTAAACGGCGAGAGCTCCCTAATGAGAGGATGCGATTAAATTTTGCAAAGAACGACTACGCTGAAGCTCACTACAACTACACCGAGTTTTATCCAAGTTACTCGAATACGCTGCAGAAGAAATCTTTACTAGATTACCTCACCTTTAGGAATCACGCTCTTTTCGTCATCGATTGCTCGAGGCGGGACGAAAGCATAAAATCGTCTACCGTGGACGTAAGATTGGATATTGAAGCTGCACAAGTTTTTCTTGATAATACCAGTGCCTATTGCATAATTGTACATGATTGTATCATGGAACACCTACCACTTAGCGAAATCGTAAAAAATCTAGCTTAAAAAAATAAATCTAAGTAAATGTTAGTTAGTCGTTTGATAATCGTCCGAGATGAAGGTTGTGGTGCTAGACATCCAGGGCTTTATGTTAATGAGTACCGATGGAGGTTATGAATTTTATCCTAAGGAAATCACGATTCAGGATGCGCGCCAAGTGAGCTATTATTTGATTAAACCGCCTACAAGTTTCCATAGTTTATCTCGACCGAATCAGAAGTATGTAAGATGTACGGAACGAAATATCCACGGCATCCGCTATTCATCTGGAGACGTCGAATATAGTGCGCTGAACGCTATACTTGAAGATCATTTGCTGTGTAACGATATAATTTATGTGAGAGGCCGTGAACAGCTGGATTATTTAGAGAAAATACTACCGCAATTGGTTCCCTCCAGCTGGCAGCACTTACCCAATGTGGTAAACGTTGAAAAATGTGAAAATTACTGGGATAACCCCCCACCACGTTTCCAAGTAGATGTACTCCGTTGTTCATATCATATGAATCCAAATAAAACAGTCAGATGCAGCAGGCGGAACTGCGAAGATCTTTTCCTTTGGGTATACAACCTATTGCCGCAATGAAGAAGAAAACAGTTACTTTCGACGAATCTAAAAATAAAGTGCATCTAATGAAAACGTGGACTTTTGCATCTACTGCAGCTCGGCGTAGATACTGGGAATTTTTTGCTGCGGATAGAGATAGATTCAAGAGAAGAATTGAAACGACTTCTAAAATTCTCAAGCCATTATTAGATAAACATCTTGAAAAAATTCGCCAACTAAAATCCGAAATAACACACTACGACAACCAGTGTAAAATGGCTAAACAGTTTCAAAAAATGAACATTCAAGACAAATGGGATGGTGTATTTACGAATCCTCATCGATTTTCCGTAGCGAAGAATGGACCTACATCTACAAGAATTGTACCAATTACGTTATAATATTATATTTATTATATTTTAATATGCTTAATATATGTTTACTTGTCCTTGTTTGTTTTATTTCCTCTCTCCCTCTACCTTTCATGAATAAGAAAAACCAGTTATAAGACTTTACAAATCATTATGTACCTCATTCGTTTATAGACAGTGGTCTGTTGCTTAATAACAATGGTCGTTTTACGTTCCAATTTCATAATTTTAACTGCAGTACTACAAAATGTGTTGTACGTACATGATATACACAACGTACACGAAATGTATGTATGCTACAGAAATGTTAGCGAGAATGATACATGCCCACATACGTTAATTCAGATGAGACGTAATATAGTTAATGGTGGAAAGCTGAGGGTCTTCGGGGCGTCAATTCCGGAACATTCTAAATTCTACAAGTTGAGAATAACGTTTCAAAATAAGTCGATTGGAGATTTTGATACCTGGAGGTCATTACCTATTTTAAACTGCTCCGATTATGAAGATGTATACGCAGACGCACTCATCGTAGCGTCTGAAAATACGACAACAGATTTGAATACAATTTCTGGACTTATTTACTTTATAACAGTCGCTACAATTGTATTAATACTGAAGAGTATTGCAAAAATCATTCAAAAGTATTATGGTTAATGTAGCGAAAACAGCATAAACTCCACATTTTTACCGCAGTCCTCCAGATTGACTGGTATCAACAACATACGGTTCAGTAGCGCAGCTCCTTCAAGAATTACAACCCTACCACCTCCATTGTATAATATTCAAGTTGCTATCAGGAAACAAAGGGATTAAAAACACAACTTTTGTTCTGTAAATTTAATCATTAGATGTTCAATTATTCTTCAGTATATTACATGGTAGGAAGCCAATCGAAGTAATGCCAAATTCCGTTCCTGAGGACGAATGCTGGGGACCGCCTGAAAAGGTTTGTCGAATATGTCGAAAGCGAGAACGAAACGTTATTTTTCTACCTTGCGCCCATGTGGAAGTCTGCTGGATTTGTGGAATGCATATAAAATTTTGTACTTTATGTTATAAAGAACTTTCAGCAACAGTTCGAATATGATGTTAAATATCTATTCCATATGCATCATGTATTACACCTACTTTATGCCAATAAATAGATATAAAAAAAAATTATATCGTTTCTTTTCCATATACCTATCGAGTCAGGTTGGCCGAGTGGTTAAAGCGCCTTGTTCAAGCCTTGGTTCCCTAAAGGGAGCGTGGGTTCGAATCCCACACCTGATATTTCTGAAAAAAAAATTTAATTGCCTCCTGTGAGATTTCAACTCACGACCTCCGGTTTCCGAGACCAGTGCTCTACCACTGAGCTAAAGAGGCTCATGCTATGTTTGAGTTGAATTTGAATTTTGAATTTTTGTTAACACTACAATTATAAAGGAAATAATATATTAGGTTACTGTTTATACTAGAAAGCAAGTCTGAACCTGTGGAAAACAGGTCTGAACCAGTAGAAAACAAGTCTGGACCTGTAGAAAANAAAATTTGAATTTTGAATTTTTGTTAACACTACAATTATAAAGGAAATAATATATCAGGTTACAGTTTATACTAGAAAGCAAGTCTGAACCTGTGGAAAACAGGTCTGAACCAGTAGAAAACAAGTCTGGACCTGTAGAAATCTTGACCTTAGACGACCAGAGGTCGATGACCTTGACATGACCTTGACGCGACCTTGGCCCAAGACGACCAGAGGTATTGACCTTGACATGACCTTGGCGTGACCTTGACCACATACGACAGAGGTCGATGATTTGACTTGACCTTGACGTGTCCTTGACCCAGACGACCAGAGGTCATGACCTTGACCCCAGACGACCAGAGGTCATGACCTTGACGTGCCCTTGCCTACAGACGTCCTGATGCCGATGACCTTGGCATGACCTTGACCCCAAACAACCTACGGTCGATGACCTTGGCGTGACCTTGGCCCCAGACGGTCAGAGGTCGATAACCCTGACGTGACCTTGGTCTAGAACAGGGGTCGGCAACTGGCGGACCGCGGTCCAGATCCGGACCGCGGAAGGTAAAATAATGGCTCCCAAAAATTTTTTAAAAGTATAAATTACTCAAATTATTTAAAAAATAGTTTTCTATTGATAATAATACGTTTGAGTGCCATTCTTATCATTTCTACTACAATCGCGTGATTGATTTTAGTTCTTAATGGTTAGTAGGTAGATTAAATTTGTGAGTGCAAATTAAAATAAAAAATTAGTAAGGAATGTGTTTTTTTGTGGACTTCGTTAAAAATTTTCAAAAGTATCAGGACCCCACCTAAAATTACTTGCCGACCCCTATTGCATCTAGAATGATGCAATACCGGATAAGAATGATGCAATGGTGTTTGGAGGTCATTGGCCTCGAATGATGCAATACCAGATAAGAATGACGCAATGCTGTTAAAGGAAATAATATATCAGGTTAAAGTTTATGCTAGCGTGGCAGTATTAAAGGAAATAATATATCAGGTTACAGTTTATGCTA
>NW_019417676.1:16742-19784 GCF_000390285.2 Anoplophora glabripennis | reverse complement strand
GAGGAAAGAATTTGGTTTCAGCAGGATGGTGCACCGCCCCATTATGGAGTGCAAGTACGGGAGTACTTGAATAACACGTTTACTGGCCGGTGGATCGGGCGACGCGGAACAATCGAGTGGCCTCCGCGTTCGCCTGATTTAACACCTCTAGACTTTTTTTTGTGGGGCTATTTGAAATCGCGTGTGTACACAAACAGACCAGGTGATTTGGAAGAACTTAAAAACCGTATTCGTTTTGAAATAAATCAAATCGACCCGGGAATGCTTGAACGAAGTGTAGACGGCGTTTACACACGCTTAGGACAATGCCAAATGGTACAGGGTGGGCAATTCGAAAAATTTCGCTAGACTTACACAAATATTAGTGTAATTTTACTCGTTTGAAATGTAATTTTGTCAACTTTGTCCTTTTCGGAGCCATTAATAGTGTAAGTGGACAATTATCACTTATAAGAACTTAAGGTAAATTTTTCTAAAAAAAATTATTGTTATGTAAGACGATCGAAATTTTCACACCGTTGTTTAGATAATTATCACTGTCATCAATTTCGAACGAAAAAATTATGCGTTGTCATTTAAAAAAAAATATGTCATCGCTGCCGTAAGTGGATTATCGATAAAAAAAATTTCCACATAACAAGGTGCCCTGGATCAAATAATAATCGACGGGTCTCACCGTTTTTGGAAAAAAAAATTGTTTAACGAAAATATGAATTTTATGCAGAACTTTTTTGTCACGCTGTATATATCAGGGTTCTTCACCGTAAGTGGCCTATTAGACGTTTCAGAGGAACCAACGACAATATGACTGAATTGTGTTCGGGGGTTACCAGATATGCTCTCTTCAATAAAAATAATGCCATCAATGTAGCACTTCCGGTTATACCGGAAGTAGCTATCAACTTCGTTATTTTAAAAGGAACACCCTATATATTATTGCATTATCGACAAGATAAATTAAAAATAAATCAAAAATGTTAAAGCTTGCCTGTACCTAAATCTAACCGTTTTCGAGATAATCGACATTTTATAAAAATTTTGACAGATGTAACCGTTTCGAAAATTCCTTATATCTCTCATCGTTCTGGGAGCTTTCACTTGCTTTTCGGAATACACAAAGAACATAAGATGCACTAACTTCCGCTATCACAATTACCTGAAGAAAGTTATACTAAGTGTCTCATTTTTCACGTTACATTTTGAAAACTTAAAACCGACAAATTCAAATGGTATTTTTCTGCATCATATTATAGAAAATCAAATTCTCTTTTCACCGACATAGGCATTGTGTACAGTTCCAATTTTCTCAGATATTTGCAGTTTACTTACATTTTCAAGAATATTACGTTAAAATATCATCAAATGTGCCTTGAAACTCAAATATTAGTATTGTCATTCAGTATTCTATAAGTATCAAGTACTTTCTCGACAAGAAAAATGCAGAAGAATTATTCCAATGAAGATATTTTGAATTTGTTTTATATCCATGGGACGGACATCCACCATGAATCAGTATTAGCTGCATTTCTATGATTTGGTATTTTGCAAAATTTGAAGAAATGGACGCGAATGAAACTCGGCCATCTACATACAATAGCGTTCTTTGTACAACTTTGATTTTTTTTTCATAATTACATTAATAAAGTGCGTTGTTTCACGTTTGTTGCATCTTTTAAATAATGAGGGGGTATATTTACACAAAAATAATACCTAATAAGATTTCCTTCCATTGGGATACTATTATTAGCAACTGCAAGTGCAATAAAGAGCAAATAGCATTCTTTCATTAAGAAAACAATGAAGTGTAAAGTAACCAAAATTTTAAGTTATAGTATTCTCACAACTTCATTCCAAATATCATAAAATTATAATAATGCATTTATTAGTTATTTGAAATTACCTATTTATTGTGCTATTCTTTAAAAACATTTACAACGTTAAAAATTAGAAAAAAATTCTAGAAAACCAACCGAAATCATTTAATTAATTATTCTGTTTCAGTTGCAAAATACCAAATCAGAGAAATACAGCTAATAATTTTGATTCACGGTGAATGTTTCATGGATATAGAAAAAATTCAAAATATCTTCATTAGAATAATTATTTTGCATTTTTTTTGTCGAGCAAATACTTGATACTGAATGACCGTGCCAATATTTGCCTTTCAAGGCAAATTTGTTGGTATGTTTAACGTAATATTCTTGAGAATGTGAATGAATGAAACTGCAAATATCTGAGAAAATTGAAACTATAACTCCTACAATGCCTATATCGGTGAAAAGAGAATTTGATTTTCTATAATATGATGCAGAAAAATGCAGGGTGTTCCATTTGAACTTAAAAAGTTTTGTCGGTTTTAAGTTTTCAAAATGTAACGTGAAAAATGAGACACTTAGTATAATTTTCTTCAGGTAATTTTGTTAGGCGAAGATAGTGCATGTTATATTCTTTGTGTATTCCAAAAACCAAGTGAAAGCTCTCAGAACTAAGAAAGATATAAGGAATTTTCGAAACGTTTGCATCTGTCAAAATTTTTGCAAAATGACGATTATCTCGAAAACGGTTAGATTTAGGTACAGGGAAGTTCTAATATTTTTGACATATTTTTAATTTATCTTGTCGATAATGCAATAATATATAGGGTGTTCCTTTTAAAATAACGAAGTTGACAACTACTTTCGGTATAACCGGAAGTGCTACATTGATGGCTTTATTTTCATTAAAGAGAACATATCTGATAATCCCCGTAAATAAAATTTCAGAGTCATATTGTTTTTTGTTCCTCTGAAACGTCTAATAGGCAACTTACCGTGAAGAACCCTGTATATATACAGGGTAGCCCATCGAAAACGTACCGCAGGGCATTACAGGGTAGTAATGAACTTTTCGGCAAAATCCAAAAACAGGTAAAGTTTGCTTCTGAGGGGGACAACTTTTGGCGCAAAAAGCATAGCAAAATCTTCAACCCCCTAAGTGGGGGTGCCATCCCCCAAATTTTTTTAAATGGGAATGGGGGTCAAGTGGGGGGTCATTAGAAAGGGC
>NW_019417676.1:2089-13384 GCF_000390285.2 Anoplophora glabripennis | reverse complement strand
AAAAAATAAGTGTAGTGAGTGAAAAACGTCGATTCCAGAGGATACGCCGACAATTGTTAGAAGTACGAAACAGCTGAAGATCCTGTCTACAAAACGAGGAATGCAGCTCGACTACGACGTGTTGGGAAAACAAATTTTCAAAAGTAAGTGTCGACACATATAAAGGCCTATTTGTATAAATTTATAAAAAAGAAAAAGCGCTATACAAATTATCACGTAAAAATTTTCCATAATGTTAAATAAAGGTACCTAACAATGTAGACAAAAAGGGGGGATATACCACTAAATGAATTTAGTTTTTAAGGATTACAACAGATTGTACAGTGTTAAAAGATAATTTGTTCAATTCATAATATATGACATTTGTGAAATAATTTCCATCTTTCATTTGCATAATAACATAATCTTCTACAATAAAACATAATATACAGAACGAACGAAAGGAACCCACACCCTAGAAGAAAAATAAAAATAAAAAAAAAATATAAAGAAAAATTACAATCAAACATATCATATAAACAAAAGAATATAATAATACCTATATATACCTGTTCCCAAACGTCTCTGAAAATGAAAATAGTAATTAGAGGTTAGAGGGAAGCAACAAAAAATTAAGAGTTATTACCAGCTAAAGAGAAAGCATAGCAATGCAGTACAAATAGCATAAATAAGCAAACAGCAATCAGTAAAAGAAATAGTTTGGTTAACAGGAGGAAAAGTCTATTCGAGGTGTACGTTGGGTTGTGCGGCAGGTGACAGATTTCTCATGGAAGCAGTGGGGCACGCAGCCAAACTTCGAAGGTCTATCCGTCGTTGCACAGCCAGCACCCAACGTCCTCCACTGGCGTGGGATACCCAGCCAAACCGCCGCCGACTATGTTGTTGCCGTTTAGTCCAACACTTAACGTCTTCCACTGGCGCACTAGCCAAACCAATGCTTTCGGTTAATGGTACTTTACAACATTTGTCGAAGAGAGCAGTGGGATACCTAGCCAAATATCCGCGTCGGCCGCGGCGTCGCTGACAACGCTGCCGTACGATCCTGCACTTACCGTCTTCCACTCGCGGTGGGATACCCAGCCAAACCAGCAGTTTCGGTTAATGTGACTTACACCGTTCGCCGAACGAGGGCAGTGGGATACCCAACCAAACTGTCACCCACAACGCTGCGGCCGTCTTGCCAGAGTTCAAATTTAGCCAGACTTATGCCATGGCAGGACAAGTGTACATACAAAAATACAATTTGCTTACTTATTCCGGATGATTGCTCCCAGCTGCTAACTCCTTAGTAGGGTTTGCAATCCCGCATTCCGCGTTGCAGCATTCCAGCAATTTCCTGCATGTCAATGAGATCTGCGGAATTCCCGCATTTGCGCGGAAATTCCCGCGCGGGAAATTTTTGAATAGAATACATCCGTTTAGCGACATTGCACGTGGCGCGCACGAACGCCCCATTTGGTTTGCGTGCGCATCCCGTTCCCCTGTGATAGCATCGATCAATCAAGCGAAGAAAAGGATTAAAATCGGCAGATCTTTGCATCATTCAAACAAATGCCTTGATTCGTTTGTTTATTTTCGGGAAAAAAAGTATTTACAAAGTGAAATTTTATATGTAACTAAGAGTTTTGTCTTCTTGTATATTACTTTAATTATACTATACTGCCCTACTTCGGAAAAAGACCATAAATGCAGTTTTGTGACAAATTGAGATAATTACATTTTCGAAATCTATATCGCATTATACATTACCCATCTATAAATATCAAAAATATCGTTTTTGTTTGCAAAAATTTAAAAATTTGTACATTTTAAATTTCTAATATTGTGTTACTTAGCAGACTTATTACATGTATTTCATTAAGAGGTACATGGTATAAACGCCGCATGGGACCACATACGGCTTTCTTCTCTAGCAGAAGCGTTGAAATACGATGTTTTTAACAAATTAAATTCGTATGTTTTTACATGCGTTGTTTTAAATTAAGCAACAATTAAATATTATTTGCAACACAATATATTAAAAATTGTAAAATACCCTGCAAAAACATCCAAAATATCATGTATAGGATGTACATGTTCTGGTTCTTCTATTAATTTCTGTTAAAAATGTAGCACATACTGCACATACGGCATTTTTACCTAGCAAAATCTTAAATTTATTAAGGCAAAACAACATTTTCGACGGTGTTTTATTGAAATTGCAATGTTTTCTAATATTCTTCAAATACATTAAAAAATATTTGTTTTTCATTTGCCGTTACTGAAAAAATCAAGTTATTGAATGACAGCCAAATGAAGTATGCCTGATATCTCTTTGCAATTTTTTCGAAACTGTCATATTCCGAAGTAGGGCAGTATATTAGCGATATATCTAGCAAATATTTTTTTAGAAATTATTACTACGATTAAATTATTAACCTAACCTAGATGTTTATAAATTTAGTAATTTAACAGCAACAAGTACGTTAAGTAACTAGAGACAATAATATATATGTAAAAATAACAAAAGTAATATATTATTGATGCGTTGATTTCTGTTGATTCTTAGTTAATAAACATAGTTTTTAATGTATATAATGCTTATCTGTTGATTTTTAAATACCAAGAATTATTTATATTTCAATTGATTAAATATAAACATTCTACAATAATAGCATTATTATTTTCATATATAAATATATTTTTAAATCTCTCGCGGGAATTACAGTGGGATCCCGCTGTAAAGGTGAATTTACTGCAAATTTCTAGCTGGAAAAAAAAAGACTGCGGGATTGCAAACCCTACTCCTTAGGCTCGGTGTGGTTGTGGAACTCTTGGAATTCTGAGTGAGAACTCGGAGTTACTTTCTCGGTGTCAGTTTTGTCACCTCGATTACTATTATTTAACATACGAGGTTTAAAATAATTAAAGAAAAATAACTGGCTTCATGACAAAGGATTTTATGTCTGTTCCAAGGTGTTCGATAAAAGCCCTGAATGTGACAGCTGACATCTTATTCCACCCATGGTTACTTGTTCGTAGTAATAAAGAAACACGATGTTTAGCTTTTAAGGCTGCCAAACTACGGAGAATTCTTCTATTGGTGAAATCCTCGAAATTTCCAAAAACAAACTCATATGCATTAGTGGTTAATGCTAAAGTGGGAATTTGCATATATGAATATTATGTGTAATTATTTCGAATTACGGGTTTCGTTTTAAATTTTATCGCACTTAAATCAACAGATTTGGAAGTGAAGAAACGATCATTTGCAGGCGATCAGAAATCTTCATAATATTCTTGAAGTTCATTTCTATTGAAAACGGTATACGGCCCAACAGGACGCTTTATCGTTAGAGGTTGAGCCGGATGTAACATGCTGATGAGCAGAAGAAATTGGCTCCGACTAATAATACATGGATGGGGGTTAGAACGTTCACGCGATGATGCTGCCACTACGAAACTGCGATATAAACACTGAACACTGTATATCAAATCAGAATTAGCATTGAACTAAAATGCAGCTGTTTCAAATTATACATATTTAAAAAGTTGGGCTCTAGTCAATATGAAACAAAAGCATCACCAAACGGGAAAAGAATAACCATCATGCGTATTGGATTCGAAGATGGTTGGGTACCTAATGCACTTTCATTGGCAGCTAAGAATGTAAAGAACTTCTTTTTGTTTACCATGAAGATACTAATAGTGAAGCTAATTGAAAAATGGTTCGTAAATAAGTTAACTTTAAAATTTTTTCGTGTGACGATTGTCATATCAATGCAAATTACCAGACTTGACAATTAAATAAACGTCGTTGTTAAAAATAAATTAAACGCGACAATGTAGAAGTATACTTGTATATATCAGAATATATATTTCATAAAAATTAAATAAGATGTATTCAAATCTTTCAATGTAGAAAAAGAATACTTTTGCGACTATTTTGCTAAAAGTAAGGAACACACAGTGCTAAAGCTTCCGTCGTTCTACTGGAATTCAATCCCATAGAACACATATGGCAACAATTAAAATATGGCGTTAGACGTAGTAATATATAACCATTCTGAATGCTAGTGTACTAGATCATATTCTTAGTGAGGTGAACAAAGTATCTGTGAGTAGCTGAAAGGCGATATTTCATATGTTACATCTGTTGAAAAATTCTTACATTCACATTGCGAATACAACAGAAGGATATGGTACATACCTACGTGATGATCCGATAGTGAAAATTAAATGAATAAACTTCTACATTTATTATATTTATATCACTACTTTGTGGCAAACTATTATATTGTATAATTACAAAGTTTATGGCAATTTTTTTATTAAAATTTTGACTTGGTATTTCATCAACATCTTGCTTCTTCGAAAATGCTGTAATGTCTGTCAAACAGATTATACTCGCAATAATTTTCTTCTATTTTGCTCGACGTGTTAGGTGTCAGAAAGTGATTGGTCTGTTTCAGGAACAAACAATTCAATTAGAGTTTTTCCCCTCGGATTTGATTAATAGTTCTACGTCAAAATTACGCGAATCAAATTAGATTCCCCATCCATCTACATAATTGTCGAGGAGGTAGTATTGCTTTTTAAATTCGGCCGTAGATTCTAATAAAGGCGAGGATATTAATTTTGCTTAATTAATTAACGACATTCCGGAAAAATTAAGGAACTAATTCAAAACTAATTAAGAGAGATTTATACAAAGCACATTTTTTCCGTGTCCTCATTCTTCCTCGCCGCGAAGTAATTTTAATATTCTTTCATTATTTAAATGAGGTTTATGGTAATTTTTCATTTGTCGCGAATAATGGACATAAATTGAAACGGTTAATTAAGTTCCATCTATGAAAATGCTAAGTAGCGAAAATTGAAAACATCGTGGGTAAGATTCGAGTGGAAATAAATGTGACACGTGTTTGCTGCTGAATGGAATCATAATTAATTTCCCCCTTGTTTTTGATGCGTAATACCTTTTTCGTTTTTAATTTTCGTTTCGAATTCGCTGATAATAAGCATTCGTCGTTTTTTATGAATATAAGGGGGACCCATGACAATATACAGAGTGTAGCATTGTGAAATTGTACATTCAACTTGAGATTGTCAGATAACTATCATTTTATCTATTAATAAAGCAATACACGCTGAAACGTTAATGACAGTAATAATTAAGTGACCTTTTGGTCATTGGACTTGACATCCTTTGACTATTTCCTTAGCGATTTAATAACAAATACATTTTAGGTATAAATTGAAAAATCCGACGGAATCAGGAATCAGTTTAACAGTGACAAACAGTAATTTAAGTATTGAAGTAACAGAATCTAAAAGAACATGAGTGAAACCTGTGAAACAGAGACTTTTTAAACGTCTGTGTTATGGATTTAACAATTTATCCTCGATCGTGCAAATTGTCTTATGTGGTAAATTTTTAATGAATATTTGTACAGCCATATTGTAGTATAACATACCCGGGTTCGATCGAAAAAAATAATATAAACGTAGTTGTGGCCAAAAATATGTGATCGTCATAAGGAATACCTACGTTGTGTGTAATCTATTTTTTTATTGGCCGGAAGGCGCTGGCTACTAATTTTCTTTGAGGGGATGTATGGTTTAATTTTATAAAACAAAAGCAGAGTAAATACACCTAACTTTATTATTTACGTACAACAGTTTTCAAATTAAACATGTGACAAACAGGAAGGACAACATAAACATTAACAATCATTTAACATAAAATGAGAGTGCCAGGCTCACCTAGAGCTCCTGCGGGGAAAGAGCATGGCAGAGAAACCCACGATCGTTGCTCTTACCACCCAAATATAAATACAAAACAACCGTTAACCAAAGACATACATTAAGAACCTTTGCTAATGATAATTAAGACCTGACTTATTTAATGCCTCACTAAATGTCAGCTCACTCAAACTAGACATACACACCTCCAAGGTTTGGTGTTAGTTAGCCGGCAGGGCCGGAAGGTAATAATAAAAACAACAACAACAATAATAACAACAATAATAACAACAATAATAACAACAATAATAATAACAATAATAACAACAATAATAACAACAATAATAACAACAATAATAACAACAATAATAACAACAATAATAACAACAATAATAACAACAATAATAACAACAATAATAACAACAATAATAACAACAATAATAACAACAATAATAACAACAATAATAACAACAATAATAACAACAATAATAACAACAATAATAACAACAATAATAACAACAATAATAACAACAATAATAACAACAATAATAACAACAATAATAACAACAATAATAACAACAATAATAACAACAATAATAACAACAATAATAACAACAATAATAACAACAATAATAACAACAATAATAACAACAATAATAACAACAATAATAACAACAATAATAACAACAATAATAACAACAATAATAACAACAATAATAACAACAATAATAACAACAATAATAACAACAATAATAACAACAATAATAACAACAATAATAACAACAATAATAACAACAATAATAACAACAATAATAACAACAATAATAACAACAATAATAACAACAATAATAACAACAATAATAACAACAATAATAACAACAATAATAACAACAATAATAACAACAATAATAACAACAATAATAACAACAATAATAACAACAATAATAACAACAATAATAACAACAATAATAACAACAATAATAACAACAATAATAACAACAATAATAACAACAATAATAACAACAATAATAACAACAATAATAACAACAATAATAACAACAATAATAACAACAATAATAACAACAATAATAACAACAATAATAACAACAATAATAACAACAATAATAACAACAATAATAACAACAATAATAACAACAATAATAACAACAATAATAACAACAATAATAACAACAATAATAACAACAATAATAACAACAATAATAACAACAATAATAACAACAATAATAACAACAATAATAACAACAATAATAACAACAATAATAACAACAATAATAACAACAATAATAACAACAATAATAACAACAATAATAACAACAATAATAACAACAATAATAACAACAATAATAACAACAATAATNTAAGTTAAATAATTTTTAACAAATAGGATTATTTAATTTTAACTGCTTAATTTTAAATAATAATAATTATATACTGATTAACATTTAACATAATAAAATTACTCAAATTTATTTAAATATCTCCAAAGGAAAGAAATGTGAATTTTATGTATATTTGGTTGTATACTACTAGAAGTTGTTTGACTTTTGAGCGGTTTACTCTATAATTATTCAAAATTATACTAAGATTAAAATTTTAACGTTACAAACAACAATAATAACAACAATAATAAATAGGTAAGGTACTGGAGTCCCATACGGGAGGCAATTCAGCTATGAGTTGAGATTTCGGAGAACAACAACAATAATAATCAAGAGCGAAAATGTTAGTAAATTCAATAAAGCTCTTATATGCGTATGACATAAAGTGAGAACAAGAAATCAAAGAACAACTATAATCGTGATAAAACAAGTTAAATGAGAAACAAAGAAGTTGCTATTGCAATAGATGGGCAGTCACGACAATATATACATATTTTAACATGTAATAAATAATGAGCAATCTTTAATAATAATCGTAACAATTTTATATTAGAAAAATATACGCCCTTGAGCATAAAGCAATGGAAGCTAAACATACAAAGAATTATTATCATGAAACATCTATAACCATCAGAATCATAAGATTACATAGAACAATTAACAACAAAGTACTTAAAGAATATTACCTGCTAACTAATACCGATTAAACACTTAATTTTCCACTACTTCTATATTTTTCACACTACACTGATCGTCTTACTTTTCACTCCGCGCTGGCCTCACTTCAACTGCCTATCTTCAACTATTTAGGCTTCCTTCCAGAATTGCCCCACCTAGGCGTTTTCTTTTTTGCGCTTCCTTCTACCGACCGTTAACATTACTTTTTCATTATTATACAACACTCATGTAAAGGTGACGTCGAAGTTGATAAGATAAGTACGGTTTTGCACAATTTCTATTTTTTTTGTGTCACTTTATAAAAATTTTAGGTAATTATTAGTAGGTTATATTATACCTGAGAAGTCATGACGAATAAGTGCTGGCAGGTGAAACAAAACGTCCTGCGGGACTAAAGAGGCGAAGGTTGGTAGTACCAGGAACGAAATCAACATATTACAGGGATCGAGAAAAGGAGTTTCGAAAGTTCTTTAATAAGATGCCTCTTTGGTCTACAATACAAATGTTCATAGTTTGATGAAAGAATTGAAATTAATAATAATAATAATAATAATAATAATAATAATAATAATAATAATAATATTATTAATAATAATAATAATAATAATGTCTTTATTTCCAAACCAAAGAACATGTAACAAGATATGAAAAAAAACCAAAATATTATATTGGAAATCCCAAGAAGAAGTTCATACTACGTGTGCTCTACCACTTAACCCTTGCTTTCATTTCACATTTATACATATATCAAACTGAGGAAACATACTACAAAAACAGGATGATACAAGTATATAAACTACGATAAAATAAAATATAATGACACAGTTCATAAATATTCCATAAAATACATAATAAAAAATAAATAATAAAAAAACATCTTTCAGTAAACCGATGGAGGTAGGGGAGAGTCAAATATTTTATATTAAATTCTGGTCAGCAAATAACCTACTTTTTATGAAAGATCTAAATTTATTTATGCTTAATGATGTCACTTCCGAAGAAAATTTATTGTAGATTCTGTATATGTTATACCTAAAACCCCTTTCATAGGATGTGCTACTTTCTCGTTACGTTGAGGGTTGATGTACTTACCCTGATGTCATAAAAAAATGTCCCTATCGTTTTTCAATCAGACCGATATTTTTCGAGCTACAGCAGTTTTAAATGTCCAAAAATAATAAAAATTTTCAATTTTTAATCATTTGATAAACAATTATGACAAACGAATTGTTCAAAATTTCCACCACCTGCTGCTAAACATGCTTCAGCATATTGTGCTACAGCTCGAATGGAGTTGCGTACCTACTATCTCTGGCGTTATTTGTTGTATTATTTGAAACTGACAGCTCTATAACAATTAATGACAATTCAAAAAGCATTTATCAATACTTTGACATCGTTAGAGTACAGTAAAAGTACCTGTCAATACAAACTGCAAAATAATAGGCCACAATTATTCAAATCGTGTATGATATGCTGATGGCTCTCGGAGCTTCAAATAATCGTGCAGGTGAAGCAGTGCGGTTGGCTTGGCAGAGGCGATCCATTTGCTTGGCCACCTCTTTGTCCAGACCTAACGCCATGTGATTTTTTTATTTTGGGGCTTCTTAAAAACGTTGGTGTACAGAACAGTGTACAGTGGCAAATTTAAATGAATTTCAGAACCGCCTATTTCAATCAATTCAGCAAATAACACCAGAAGTGATACATAACTCCATTAGAGCAGTAGCACAATGTGCTGAAGTATGTTTAACAGCAGTCGGTGGAAATTTTGAACAATTGTTGTAACTCGTTTGTCGTAATTGTTTATTTAATGACTGAAAATTGAAATTTATAAACATATATTTTTAATATATTTGGATATTTGATACTGCCTATATCTCGAAAAATATTGGTCTGATTGAAAAATCATAAAGACACTTTTTTATCACCTTATGTAGCTTAATATGATCCCACAGTCCGTGTCCGCGAATTTTGTAACACCCGGTATATATATTGTTAAATATTGTTTTTAATTTGGAAAAATATTAAATTTGATTTTAATTTTTGATTTGCTCCCTTTGACTCGAATGTGTTATACTTACTTATATTTTACTTTTCTACCTCGGCTAATTCTCAGGTTGGGCACAAGTTTCTCTTTATCTCAGTGTCGGTTCAAACTCCCAGAAAAGAAAACAGTTGCACACAATTATTTAACATTTATTTTTATGCAAAATCAAGAGTTAAAAAAAACATTTTTTATTTTAAATATCAGCATATTTCAATGAAAAACCTTTCCCCTTTTTTTATATTAAATGATTGTTACGGTTACCCTGTACTTTAAATTTTCTAATCTATAAATTCTTATTTGAAACCTGCTATTATTGTAGAGATGTGTTGCTGACTTACAAAATTTCAAATATTTTACAGAAATACTTTTCCAATTAAACCTTTTTATTTATTTACGTCTCTACAATGTAGATGGCCTCACTTTCGCTAATCTTTATAAATCAATGCTCGGCAAAAGGAATATTTTCCTGTATTATCTGCTAAAATCTTAACATATGAAATCAGTACAAACTTTTATTCTAAATGATTAAATTAAACATGATTTTAAGTCTGTGTATGAGTGGAATTAGTTTATATGAGCTCTTTATACGGTACGTACTTTCTCTAAGTCTTTCAGATCTGATTTGTTTGTATTTCACTTTGAAAATATGAATTCATATTACCTTAGGTGATGTTTATAATGAAACTTTTTTATTTCACACTTATGTCCTGTTTTTTTTGTAGGTATTCCCTCAATTCTGCGGGTGTGTGGATGGAATTCTGGCCTGAAATTCTTTCCACTTGGGATGAATCTGGTAGATTTTCCTTTACCACGATGGCTTTTGGTCATTGGACTTCAGGTATGTCTTTTTAGTTGTATTATTGCTTAATATTCTTCAATAATCTCCTTTTTTCTAGATTTTCTACAAATTTTTCATGGAGTCTCCCTGGATTTTATTTGTTGACTGCTCTCACGGTAACCGGCCTTTTGTTTTTCACATGGGCTGCTTTTCCCTATGAAGTTCCATTAAGAGCAGGATTACGAGAGCTAAAGTCGTAACACTTAGATGGCGATTGGATGCCCTTTTCCTAATTTCTTGCATAAATTTGAGAACCCAATTTTCAGACGAGAATCTACTCGTCGGTAACTCTCCATTAATAAAATCTAGCCATTCGCCAGTAGATGGTACTGATTAGCATACATTAAATAATGCAAACATGTCATTATAGATGTCCTCGTACACGGCATCGGCAATGAGGTTTAAAAAAACGCCATACAATTTGCACAAAAAACGGGAACCGTGTTTTTATGAAGTTTGGTTATTTCATTTTTATTTCATTTATGATATTGATGTGTCCTGCGTCGTTTGACATCGTAAATATTATTCTAGTTTGTGAGTTGTGTATTGTACTGATACTTTTTTATTAATTAGTTATTATTATATATTAGTTATTATTATTATTA
>NW_019417676.1:0-1022 GCF_000390285.2 Anoplophora glabripennis | reverse complement strand
TAGTAGAGCGCGCACGCTACATGTATCGGCTGACTCGCAGTTGACAGCTCTAGCAGGTGTGCCTCTTTGGAATATAATGCGATTTCAAATATAATTAGCCTGCAGTTGTAGTGGATTTTTTTTTGCTACTTTAATTTTTAAATGAAAAACCAAAAATATTACTAATGATTAATGAATGAACAGAAAAAAATTTTTAGAATGAAATACTTATTGCAAAAATGAAATATACAGGGTGTCCCGATATTAAGGGGCAATATTTCTACAGGGTGTTCTGTGTAGAAAAAGATTACTTTTTCTTTATATAAACGTGGGTCCAAAAATTCTTCCTAAATTTACCATAACTTGTTTGTGCGTTAACTTTTTTTAACTTTTGAAAAGTATGAAATTTCATAATTTTTTATTAAAAAAACGTACTCTTGGTTCATATTGGTAGAATGTTCCATTTTTGTGTAAAATCTGTTTAAAAATAATGTTACATTTGTTAATCACCGGGAATCGAAATTGTCAATATTTTTATCGTCGCAGATTTTGAATAACAAATATGAGTAGGGTATAATTGCGGTCTCTGAGTCTCCCCCCTCCACTTTCTGGNAAAGATTATGTTGTTAATTAAATAAAAGATGCATATTTTTCACAAATTTCATCTATTATAAGTTCCAGCAAGTTATGGTTTTTACAATTAACAGTTCTGTTATAATCTTTAAAACTAATTTACAGTGTTATATCCCCCTTTATATCTACTTTATTTTTACGCTAAATGCATGCAGATCCCTTTCTTTAAAATTATGTTTTGAATGGGAAATTTTAGGTTGGAATTTATATAGCGCTTTATTTGATATGTGTGCAAATTTGCCTTATACGTGTCGACACTTACTTTTTAAAATTATATCTCCAACTCGCCGTAGTCGCGCTGCATTCCACCGGCTATTGACTGGTTCCCTCGTTGTATTCGTACACCTAACAGATGTCGCCGTAATCCTCTAGTGTCGGCACATATTCACTCACTGCACTTGATTTTAATT
>NW_019417675.1:57304-58020 GCF_000390285.2 Anoplophora glabripennis | reverse complement strand
ATGCTCTTTCATATTTTTCGAAATCATTTGCAAAATTTCAATTCGCCTATACTTTTTTTTTATAAAAATATTAATAGGTACCCCTCTATCTCCACCACTGGAATTAAGATGCGATGATTTTCGGTGTCAAATTATTTGCACTCCAATTCTAAGTCATTCGCCGCAACATGACGATTTTTTTGTCAGCGGTTATTTAGTTAAAAAAATAAATAAATAAAACAAAAATAAACTTCAACGCCCTGTATCTCAGAAACGAAGCGTTTTAAGACCCACATATATAGGAACTTTTAGTCTTAAAATGAGGTCTTCTAAAGCCTCCTGAAGTCCTGCTATTTAAACCTGAGACACCCTGTATATACAGACCCCTCGACTGCTATGATAATGGAACGTTAAACATGGATAATGATGAACAATTAGAAACAGATTGTGAAAGCAGCGAAGATATGCTAGAAAGAGAGAGCGGAGACGATCCCGACAAACTTGTAAATGATTTACGCTATTATATCGAAGAGTGTCGTTTGACTAAAGAACATCACCTCTGTAGTGGCATTATCAACAAGCTACATGATATGGGAATAATTCAGTAACTTACCAATCATCTCCACCTCATCATCTTCATTTGTCTTTAGATGGCCGATCTGTGTACAGAATTATAATCGTCTACCATGAACGATTTATGTTTATGCTGGATACTGCCTTCTCCTATCATATACCAG
>NW_019417675.1:51578-53754 GCF_000390285.2 Anoplophora glabripennis | reverse complement strand
GAGGTAACGGGCTCGCTTTGGAATCCAAAGGTTCGGGGTTCGAATCTCAGACAGAGCAAGACTTTTTTAATTTAAATAAAATTCGAAACCAACTTTAAATTTACCGTCAATTGCAGCCCACCTCTCTCCTTCACTCCGATCTCTATTGTGCATGCGTTTAAATCTAGAAATTTTGAATTTACCGCCAATTTGCCGCGATCTGATTGGTCGAGAGACGTGGCCAATTTGAATGCTACGCTCTGATTGGTCGTGGCCTAAAAGTGGAGGAGAGGGGGTAAAATTCGTCAAAAGTTTTCAGACTGAATCTCCATAAGAAAATACATGGGATTGTGGAGCAGGATCGGCACAGCTATTCTACTGCAGTATTTTATGGAAACTTGATCCTATATAACGTACATCAAATGTAGTTCAAATACATATTTTATTTCAGAAGATATTTATAGTAAATATTTTTTTTTTACCTATTAACACCCTGTATCTAGAAAACGGTTGAGATTTCGAAATAAGTTTATATGATAAAGCACCATTATTTTCGAAATTTCGAAGTTTCATAGATTAAAACTGAGACATCCCGTATAGATTTTATTTTTGCCTATGTTATTGCTGTAATCTATTATCAGTTTGCGTCCCATTTTTTTGCTTTGATAACTCGTTACATTTTAAATGTAAATCGCGAGCACCTCGTTATTGCTTATATTTTTCCAATTTCCTGTTTACTTTACGATTCCTGTTCCGGAATTTGTTATTTTTTTAAATAAGTCCGTTAAGTTATAATTACGCTCCATAATTCCCAATTAACTAGAAATATAAACAAGCCATTATTCCATTCAAATAGATGTTTGTTCTGCAACAAAACATTTCTATTCCAGCCAAATGCTCTCGATTCCAGACAATTTAAATACCTACTTATTTGCATATAGGAACCCGAGAATGATGTTTTTTCAGCGTCAGAATTATTCAATCAGAAAGTAAATTGTTATACGGAAGTTAAGGATTCAAATTTGACTTTCCACAAAATATGTTAATGAATACACAGAATTATCCTTAATGTTCAATGATTAGTGTTCTGTATAGTCACAGACAAAATAGCTTAAGCTATATTGTCTGTGATATAGTATAGGAATTTAAATGGGTCTAACGTTAAAGCGAAACTTTTAACACCAAAATTTAAAAAATTTGTACCATTATTATCAAAATATATTAATCGAATAATAGTTAATATAAGCACAAATAAACATTAATTTAATATTTTAATGTTATTTAAAATGTTCTTTAAAGGTATTAAATAGTTACTATTTACAATCAATGTGAATGACAAGTAGATATAGTGATGAACGCTAAATAACGTAAGGTCCATAGGTTACTATGGTAGCTATATTCGCTACCGCTATGCTCGCTATGCTCTGTGTTAACTATGCGCTATATTCTCTTTGTATACAGAATTTGTACGATATTATGCACGATATGTTCGCAGAAGCATGTCGATCTCGAGCTTTGACTACATTTGTTGAGCCACGAAGATGATGGAGCCACAGACGCATTTAGCTATAGTGATTGTGTGCTATATATACAGGGTACCTCACGGTGACGGCCCATTAGAATTATTTCAGAAACTACTTCGATTTGAATTCAGAAAATTTCTGATACCGGGTTTTTGGGCATGCACTTCTCAACTAAAATAATAGTGTCCACGTACAACTTCCGGTTATACCGGAAGTCGCCATCAATGCTTGCTTATTTTAAATGGAACACCCTATATATATTATTGCAATTTTGGAAGAATCCAACACGTAGAAGTGTTATTTTAGGTGTACTTTTATAAAGTTTTCCTATTCCTAAAATAAACCGTTTTCGAGATATTTAATTTAAAAAAAAATGGAGAGAAACAGTGACTAGCTTCAAACCATGTGTATTTTATAGTAAGAAAGATAAAGCAACAATATTTATAGAGGGGATAGCTAGACCCCTAAGCTTCCCATCCGTACTTTCAAAGTGGTTTAATTGAATACAGGGTGCTAGAAATTCAATGCCGAGTTTAGTTAACTTCAAACCTTCATAAGTATTTTTTTTTCAATGGAACACTCTGTATGTTTTTCTATATTCTGATACACAATTTTATTCTCTTTCGAACGGTATCAGGGTTCCCTATACCTATCTCTTCTAGTTTTTAAGTTAT
>NW_019417675.1:33506-48453 GCF_000390285.2 Anoplophora glabripennis | reverse complement strand
TTTTTTTTGGTTCTCTTATAAACTAAAGTATTTGAGAAAAAAAATTCAGCCTTGTAGAAATAAGTCAAAAAAGTTAATTTTTCAACACCTTGCGTGGGTGGTAGACCCTTGATGGCCCCCCTTCCGACGCGGTAGACTATCACTATACTGTATTTTTAGGTATAATTGATCACTCTAAAAAGTTTCAGCCTTGTAGGTATAAGGCATTTAAGTATTATTTATTTACATGTTTAAAAAATTGTTACTAACGTTTGCCCCCACATTGGCGCGGTAGACTGCCGTTCCGTTTACTTACGATATCAAAACAACAAAATGAGAAAAAATCAGCTTTGTAGGAATTGGTGCAAAATTTCTGTCGCTGCCTCCCGGACTATATTGTTTGTGTAATCAGCTAAAATCGTGTAGTTTCTTGCGAGGATAGCTGTGGAATTTTTAGCAAAACTTCAAAACAAACAACTAAACTGTCCCCAGTTATTTATTATTATTCACAGACGTTGCAATGGGATTCTAAGTAGAACATTTACAGTTTTTCATGAGACATATCCCAATTTTCCATCAATGAGCAGAATAAAATTAAGGAGAATTCTAAAAAATCAACTTCATACATAGTAATACACAATTTTAATTATGTGTGTAGATAATAATAATGCACTAAGATAAAAAAAATGACTTAAAGGTCATAAGTGTTCAATATGACCCCCATTAACAGCTAAGCACTTTTGGATTCTAGAGATAACACCATCAGTCACCGCTTTTGCTATTTCAGCTGTAGGCAATTCATGGAACGCTCTTCGTATTCGAGCAATCAAATCCTCTTTTGAAGCAACAGGTGTAAAATAAACTTTTTGCTTTATTACTCCCCAAACATAAAAATCTAATGGAGTGAGGTCGGGAGACCTCACTGGCTAATTCCACGGTCCTAGGCGTCTCATCCGTCTATCTTCAAACATTTCAGTCTAATGATACCAACACTTCCTTAGTTGGTATAACGGTATATCATCTAGAAAATCTGCCGCAACCGTTAGCAAAATATTGAAATATCTGTCGGCATTTAAATTTTCTTCGTAGATATGGTAAGAAATTTGGTTATCTCAATTAGACAAAAAACATTTACGCTAAATTTATTTTCAAAGTTTCTTTCCCGGATAATATGAGGATTTGGATATGTCTCATTAAAAACTGTACATGTTCTGCTTATAATCCCATTGCAACGTCCGTGAATAAATAATAAATTTAAAATATCAGCATTTGAATATGTATTGTTCTTCATTCCTTATAAATACTAAATTAAACTGTCACTGCAAGAGACTAACAACAAAATGACAGTTTAGTTTGTTTGTTTTGAAGTTTTGCTAAAAATTCCACAGCTATCCTCGCAAGAAATTACATAATTTTCGGTGATTACTCAAAAAATAGTAGATAACTTAAAAACTAGAAGAGAATTGTGTATCGGAATATAGAAAAACATACAGGGTGTTCCATTAAAAAAACCTTATGAAGGTTTGAAGTTTACTAAACTCGGCATTAAATTTCTAGCACCCTGTATGCTATTAAGCCACTTTGAAAGTATGGATTGGAAACTTATTATTGTTGCTTTATTTTTCTTACTATAAAATACACATGGTTTGAAACTAGTCACTGTTTCTCTCCATTTTTTGAAAAAAATATCTCGAAATCGGTTAATTTTAGGAATAGGGAAACTTCATAAAAGTCCACCTAAAATAACACTTCTACGTGTTGGATTCTTCCAAAATTGCAATAATATATAGGGTCTTCCATTTAAAATAAGCAAGTTGATGGCGACTTCTGGTATAACCGGAACTGGTACGCGGACGCCATTATTTTAGTTGAGAAGGGCATGCCCGAAAACACGGTATCCCAAACTTTCAAAATTCAAATCGAAGTAGTCTGAAATAATTCTAATGGGCCGTCACCGTGAGACACCCTGTATGGCAAAATTAGCCAATGTTCTTTTAAAGAGATGGGACCATGCTACCTATGTTTGCGATGATGAATATTTTAAAAATATCGCTATGCGTTAGATAATACCACAGCTGGCACAGTTTAATATACAGGGTGTTTCATAATATATGCGCAGGACTTCAGGATGTGATAGCTCGTCCAAAAATTTGGAAAAAAGTTTGTATTAACTTACCCTCTAAAATGCAAAATTTTCGAGATACAGGGTGTTGAAATTGTAAAAAAAAATCGTTTTTTGCGAATATCTCCGGCACCGTTTATCGTACAGAAAACAGCTTTTGTAAGCATTTACTACTCATAATAAGCTATGTTCTGTGCGAGAAAAAAATTTTTTCAGTCATAATTGGTGAAGATTTTGAAGGGGAAGTGGGTGTTTTTCTCCCCAACTTTTACGCCACTGGAAAAAGTACGGTTTTGAGATGCTCATTTGAACCGCCAATATTTTCTACACAAAAAAGTACTCTTGGTCATAAGCTCTAAAGTTGACCGTTTTCGAGAAAAATCTACTTTTATGTTGAAAAACATGGTCAATTTTTTGAACATAAGGGAGGGGATAATTCTTTGGCTTATTTCATGACGTAAACATAGGTCCGCAAACTCTATAGCTCCCACAGTTTTTTAGATATTAAGCTTTTTCGTATCTGTCACCGTTATCGAGAAAAAAAAATAAAAAACGATTTTATGTAATTCGTTAGATGAAATTTAAATTCTTAAAATGGTCCAGCAGGATCTGGCTTTATTTAGATAATCTCTTGTTTCTATTAATTTTTAACAGTTAACTCGTCACTACCTGTTAAAAATTAAAGCTGGGGTGACCCATTTCAAAATTAGTAAAATTTGGCATTATTATGAGATTATAATGAGTATTAAAAACACTTTTACACCTTATAGTTTGTAACATAAATCTTTAATTTTTAAACATATGCAGACCCAAGTTACTATTTCAAATGCGAACTGTCAAAATTAATAGAAATAAGAAATTATCTAAATAAAGCGAGAGCCTACTGGACCATTTTAAGAATTTAAATTTCATCTAACAAATTACATAAAATCGCTTTTAATTTTTTTGCTCGATAACGGTTGCAGATACGAAAAAATCATAAAAGGCAAAAAAGTTTCTCAACAAAACATAAAATTAAATTTTGATTTTAGAATCTACCAGCGACACACCGCACAAAGGTTCAGGGGAATAAAAGAGTACATGAACCCCGAAAAAATATCACTCTGTAGAATATTTATTTATTTATTTATTTATTTATTTATTTCACTACATATCCAACAGGCAAATGCCCAGTTATAGGATACAAAGTCAATGTAGTAGCAGCACAAAATATAGTAGACATAATATACATACACACAGAAAAATATATATTAGAATAGCAAAACTATGGTAGATATAGAATATATAAAATCATTACACATAAATAAATACCTAAAAATATCGATACATATGCACGCACATTCACTTATACATATAGATAAACACGAATCAATAAAATAGTAAAAACAAAAATAAAGTATTAAAACTATAAATTAACAGTAAAGAATCCGCTTTTTAATTTCATTAATAGTGCAAGAAAATATATCTAACCTGTCCTCAACATTGCAATAGTTGACAATCATCTGATATAAAGGAGATGCTTTCATAATGTTAGTTCTTACAGTGGGTAACTTGAATATATTATTTTCACGAGAAGCAAGCCTAGGAACTTTGATCTGAATTTTGTTGAGTAACCAGGTGCAATCAATTAAGTTGTTTAATATTTTATGTAAAAAGACAATTTGATGTGTAGTTCTGCGTGTTTTTAAATCATTACAATGAAAGCGATCAAGTAGTGCATTATGTGGATATCCTCTTTCAGGATATATTCCGTCAAGCTTAAATGCGACAAATTTAAAAAAATTTCTTTGAACTTTTTCCAAAGATTCAATGTGTGCACTATAAAAAGGACTCCAGACAATTGATGCGTATTCCAATTTTGACCTAACAAAAGATTCATAAAGTAATTTCATAGTATGTATGCTGTGGAATCCTCGAGAAGAACGTATAATAATACCTAAAGATTTATAAGCAGATGATGCAACCATGTCAATGTGTTTTATAAAATTTAATTTCGCATCGAAAACAACACCAAGATCTTTTATGTACTGAGGCCTTTGCAACATAGAACTATCAATGTTATAGTTATATTTAATGGGGTTAATTTTACGTGTAAAAGACAGTACATTACATTTTTCTGCATTTAGAGGTAATTTATTTTGGTTGCACCAAACAGCTACCACATTTATTGCTTTTTGAAGTAGAGCACAATCAGATTCAGATCTAATTTCTGTGAATAATTTTAGATCATCAGCATACAACAAACAGTGTACCCAATTAACATTCGCAATTATGTCGTTAATAAACATTACGAACAATAACGGGCCCAAAATAGATCCTTGTGGTACACCCGATCTCTGCTGAAACTTTTCAGATTTATACCCCCGAAATTGAACAAATTGGTATCTATTCTGCAGATACGACTTTAACAAATTAATCATTGGTATGCTGAGATCAAACGCTGTTAATTTATCCAATAAAATTCCGTGGTCGAGTCTGTCGAACGCTTTAGAGAAATCAGTATACACAACATCCACTTGACTCTGACGGTCAAGCTTTTCAGCTATGTATTGACATTTTGTGACCAAGTTAGTAACCGTTGATCTGTTCTTCATGAAGCCATGTTGTTCAATCGATATTGTATTTGTAACCCGACTGTAAATGAAGTTATGAAGAATAATTTCAGACCTTGGCAAAATTACAGATAATACTAATAGGCCTATTATTGGTAAGTTCAAGTGTTTCACCTTTTTATAAATAGGACATATTCTGGACAGTTTCCAAAGATCAGGAAAATAACATGAATTAAGGATTAAGTTAAATATAAACGCAAGTGGTTCCGCCAGAGCAGTAGCACAATCTTTAACCAAAAATGAAGGAACTAAGTCTGGTCATAGTCATAGTAGGTTTAATTCTTTTAATGGCATTAATAACATCAGTTTGACTAATAGAAATATTTTATGATGCTGATGAAAAGATAGAATTATTAATAATCATGCTTGGTACCGTAAAGGATTTGGAAAAATAGTCAGCAAAACTATTAGCTATCAATTGGGGATCGTCAATTAAGTCATCATTGTATTTCAGTATGTGAGGAAGAGGTGCTAAATTAAATTGGGAATTAAAATAAGTCCAGAATTTCCTTGGATTTGATTTTATATTAAATTCAATATTGTGAAGATAGGCTTCATGTGCTAATCTAATATCAAATTTTATCTGTGATCTAAGACGTTTAAATGCATTCAAATCATTATCGTTATTAAACTTTTTATACCTTCGCCAACAAGAGTGCTTTTGTTTAATATTATAAATAATATGACCATTAAACCAAGGATGGTAGGATTTCGTTGTAGGTTTTTTCATGGGAATATTATCATAAAATATGTCCTTCAACTTATTATTAAATGACTCGACTGCGTTATTTGGATCTCCATGCTCTCTAAGAAAGCGCCAATCAGTATTAGCAATATCTTCATACAAGGTCTGAAAATTAGCTCTTTTAAAGTTAAAATCATTGGATGAATTAACAACGTTAATATGTTTAAGTTTACTAATATCTACATTGACTAACAGTGCCGGATGATATACATCCTCATGCAGAATGACAACAGGTGCATTTTCAACGATACAACTTTTATTATATAGAATTAAGTCAAGTAACTTATTTTGATTATTATAAACTCGATTATATTGTTCAAGGCCAAGAAAATTCAAGAAGTTATTCAAAGTATTAAAATTGGGAGTTGATATATTATTTTCCTTGCACATTGAGTACTCCGGAATATTAAAATCACCAAATATTAATAAATTTTCATTATACAACCAAGGCATGGTGGCCAGAAATTCACATAAATGCTCGTACTTATCATTTACACAAGTAGGTGGTATGTAAAGCACAATTATATATAAATATTTATATCCAAGCTTAATCTTTACAGTTAAAATGTCAATATTATTTATTGTATGAGGAATATTTAAATTTAATTTTACTGCCTTAAATGAATTACTGACTGCCAAGAGAACTCCGCCACCTTTAGTGGTATTAGTAGCAACAAAATCACGATCAGATCTGAAGATTTGAAATCTAATAGTATCAAATAGTTCACAGTTGCGGATGCCATCATGACACCAAGTTTCAGAAAAAGCGTATGCTTGATATAATTCACAAGAAGAGGTTGCGTTAAAGAGATCAGTAGTTTTAGTTGCCAAACCTCTTACATTTTGATAATAACAAGAAAATGTGGTCGATGAAGTTACATCAATTTGATTTAAACTAATACTTATAGATAACGGAGAAGTTTATATATATATATATCACGACCATTTGGTATATCTAATGATCTAAGCCCTACAGCGTAACCTATATTCCAAATTTCAGCTAAATATCTCAAAAACTGTGGGAGCTATAGCGAAAAAACTTAAAAAATCTTAGAATTTCAACACCCTGTAGATCAGTAACGAAGGGTTGGCGGACCTATGTTTATATGGACTTTTAGTCATGAAATAAGCCAAATAATTATCCCCTTCCTTATATACATGATATTTAGGAACACCCTGTATAATTGAATATTGACATACCTACTAGCCCAATTTCATATTTATACTCTGCAGGCATTTCTTTTCCGAATATGTGCATATACCGGTACGTTCTAGTTTTGATACGGCTTTAAATACATAATTGATTAATGCTGTGCTGTGAGAAACGACTTTTTTCGTCTTGGCAAAAAAGGATACCATTAAGCCTCCTCTTAACGAAGTTAACGACTAATTGATTAGTCTTTCCACAGGACATATCCATGCAATGAAGTTAGCTGAGGAAAGAAGGATGAAGTAACCGAATTTCCTTTGTTCGCAGAGCTGAATTATATAACAGATATTATATGGATAGCCCAGTTGAACTGTCAGGACGCATACATTTAACGAAACGGTACCAGTGAGGATTTCTCAATGATGAGTTAATGAATTTAAGTAACATGATTATTTGTGACAACAAAAGAGTCAAATTCCATCATATATACTCACACCATATACTCTTTAAAATCAATTATATATGCGGCTTATAAAAGTTTGAATTTAATATTAAAATAGTATATTACGTAATAAATGTTGTAAAAAGCATTTTACGCACGAATGGAAAAGTTACGCACGACGCCGCGTAGCGGCGAGTGCGTAATTCCATGAGTGCGTAATTGCATTACACCACGTATTACGTACTATACTTTACCTACGACCACTACTGTAAATACTTAAAAACACACCGCGTCTACGATCAATGTAAGATTCCTATTACGTACGGTAAAAAAATCGCACAGCTTGGTAATAGGAAACTTATATTGATCGCAGACGGTGTGTTTTTAAGTATTTACAGTAGTGGTCATAGGTAAAGTTATTTGACTACATTACATGTGTCATGTATTGTTTAAGTCCAATAACTTTCACTTTCTGGCATCTATTATTATGGTTCATTTAAATTTTTATATCTTAAAATATCTTATTATATGCATTCTTGCCTTGAAATATTTTGATTAAAGAAATTTGTTAAAAATTACAGAGACCCACAAAAAAACCAACGTATTTTTCGACGCTAAATCCGGATCTGAGATAAAAAAAATCATATACCCTTTAAACTTACGTGTAGAGCCAAAAAACGTCCCTTAAATAGGGGTAAAATTATGAATATCAGTATCATTACAGAAAGGAGTATGTGCCTATTGCAACTCTCGTGTCCCTATTTATTATCGACAAGGACTACCCTTAAGGAGTTGGTCTTCTACATCCCTTCTACTTCTATACCCTTCCGAACATAGATCCGTTCTACCTCTATACCCTTCCGAACATAGATCTGCGTCATGAAAGCCTATAGTTTATAAGCTCTTGAGAATTCAAGGGAGGCATGGTGGAGGGTGAACACAGCTAAAGAACCAACCCCTCTGCTGGAAAATGCGGCGGAAGATGTGGGAAAGCAAAGTTTTCTTGTTTTTACTGCGCAATGGTTGCAGTGCATTGAACAGAACAACCTTCAACTACTTTACCCGTAGCTAAATCACCTATTTTGTTCCACTTCTATTTTGTGAACTCTTTGTTGTTATTTATTATGTTACACTATTGTTGGATATTTTGATTACTCTTTGTTATTTCTGAATTTTGAAGGAGTGTTAGAAAAAGTGTGTGTTGAATTAAAGTATAGAACACAGAGTTTAAGTAAAAGGTTAAGCCAGACAAGGCGGAGCAAAAAGAAGGTGTATGTAAAAAAAATAATCTTCCCACTTCTGCGCATTCTTGCAAATTTCCCCCCTCCCAGATTGAAAAACTCCAGTGTGCATCTTTCCGTTCTTAAAAGTTTTCCGAATACTTCTAGTGAATTTGAAGATGATTTCCACCCCTTAGACGGGTACGGACAAAGCAGTTGTGGGCTGTTCTGCTCAGTGCAGTGCAACCATTACGCAGTAAAAACAAGAAAAAATTTCTTTCCGACATCTTCCTCCACCTCGTCCAGCAGATTGTAGTTTTCATCCCTCTAGGGGGTTGGTTCTTTGGCTATGTTCATCATCCACCATGTCTCTCTTGCATTCTTAAGAGCTTGTAAGCTAGAAGTTTTCATGACATATCTATGTCTAGAAGGGTATAGAAGTAGAAGGGGTATAGAAGGCACACCAATACTTTCGGGGGAGCCCTTGCAGATAATAAATGAGAGCACGAGGTTGTAAAGTGCTCATTCATATTTCTTTCCCCTATTTAAGACATGTTTTTGGCTCTACATATAAATTTAAGGGGAATACGATTTTTTTGACCTCGCATTCGGATTCAGCGTCGAGAAATACATAGAAATACCATAGTCGGTCATCCAGATCACGACCTTTTTTTGTGGGGCTGCCATCAATCAGTAGAATGTTCCAACATTTAGTCAGCGGCGACCAATCGAGGTGTAGAAATTATTGAGTTTTTTTAAATAGTAATAATTTTAGATAGACAGTACAAAGTCTGTAAAAATCATCTTATATTATTTTTTCGTCGGTTGCCAGCTAAAAATAATGAATAAAAAATTCGCGTCATTAAATTATTTGGATTATTTTAGAGAGTACCGGAGGGGTATCGATATAGTGTCACTTCTTCCACTTACAAGTTGTTGTCAAAATTATTGTTATGTATAATAAAATTGCAAAGGGTTGCAGAGCCTATTCATCCGAGAATCTCAAAAGTTAATAATGTTGCTGCTAAACTTAATGGAGGTGGAGCACCTAGAAGTCCACCAAAAAAAGCGTCAATAGGAAAAGCGAATAATATAATAAAGTATAATGTAATACACAAGGTCGCTGATATGTATGAAAACAGTCGATTATCTCCTAAAGCAGGGGTCGACAATTAATTTTAGGTGGGGTCCGGATACTCTTGAAAATTTTTAACGAGATCCAGAAAAAAATTCATATTTATTATTTTTTTATTTTAATTTGGACTCAAATTTAATTTGCTTACTAACCATTAATAACTGACACACTCACACAATTGTAAAATACTAGAAAAAATGATAAGATTGGCACTTAAACGTAAAAAAAACATGTTTTAAATAATTTATTTGAGTAATTTATACTTTCAAAAAATTTTTAGCGGTCAAGTATTTTACCTTCCGCGGTCCGGACCTGGACCGCGGTCCGCCAGTTGCCGACCCTTTTCCTAAAGTATCCATCGGAAAATCATAAGAAACAAACGTTTTAGGATTTTTTAAAATCTATTACAATAAAGAAAAATTGAGTATACAAGATCAGTAAAAAGTCATTAGTGCGTCCTGCCGATTAATTAGTTATTAAGTTATACATAATATTTACAATTAGCAACACTTTTATTTTAAATATTAAAACTCGCGGCAAAAAGGTTTGACGTTGGACCGAAGACCCCGTCCGCGAGTGAAGTATTCATTCGAAAAAGTACACACAAGACGATCGATTCGCCGCTCGCTTACGCTTTTGATTTTTATTTTGTACCTTCTTGGTAATTCTGGTGTCGTTGGATGATTGCTGCAAATAAGGGGTAAATGTTCAGCTTCACATTCACAATTATTTTTCTTTAATTTTTTCATACAGTCCACAAACGCAACATTTTTTGGTTCTTCGAGCCAAGGATAGTTTGAATCAGTTTTGTTTTTTAAAAAGTGAGGCTAATTGTTTATTTATTTTTATTACTAAAATAATTATCAATTTTCTCGATTTCAATTATAAAACGCATAATTAATAGTAGTTCTAAGTGCCTGATATTTCGTTCGCTAAACGACCAAGATAGTACGCTGAAGTTTTTATATTATAGACTTACCTAAATGTAACAATGACTCCGCTGAAGCATTACGACATTTACTTAATGTTATTTCGGAAAATTTAGAATCTCTACAAATTTTAGGTCTCCCTGTTGACCAGTGGGACTTTGTATTATTTCATATAGTTGTACAAAAATTACATCTAAATGTCCAAATGTTATTGAACGCTTTGAACTACAATATTGTAGCTCTGATATACCATCCTACATTGTTCTCAATGAATTTTTAGAAAAACAGTGTACTGCTTTTGAGGCAATTGACTTATCAGTACAGAAATTTAATTATAAACTTAACAGAGGTTTTAAGAAAAACTTTTCGCACCCTAAAGACAACAGCCAGCGCTACAGTTTATTAGCCAATGTTAATACGCATAAAGTTTCTTGCCCATTATGTAAGAAAAATCATTTAATAATTAAATGTCCTACATTTACTCAAAATTCTCCGTGTGACCGTTATGCACTTGTAAAAAATCATGATTTGTGTGTAAATTGTTTAAGTAACATACATGTATTAAAAAAGGCAGATATTAACAATGAATCGCAAACTGAAGTCGTGGTAAATGCACCTAGTTCTTCTTCAGTTAATGTTTTAACAAATTCTGTCTCAGTTAAGGCAAGTAATTTTGTTTTATTAGCCACCGCTTTAATAGAAATCGCCGTTGCTCGTGGAGTGTACCATACTGTTCTTGCTTTGATAGATTGCGCTAGTCAGGCCAGTTTTTTAACACAATCTTGTTTTTCTAAATTAGACTTGCTTAAAAAAAAGATTATCTACAAATATAAAGTGTTTAGGTGAATTATCTTCAGGGGCATCTTACATAACCTCTAGTAATATGCGCCCAGTAGAACCATTCGAACCTACGCTGGAAATTGATTTAGTAGTTGTTACACAAATATGTGAAAAAATGCCGAATTGTAATTTTGCTGCGACTAATTGGAGTCATATCCGCAACATAAGAGACAACCAGAACGGGAACTGTTCAATCATCGAGCTTCTACATTTTTTATCTCGAAATTAGTAGATCCAAATTTTAATCGCCCAGGAAAAATTGACATACTTCTAGGTGCTGATATATTTTCACAAATTATACTTGATGGCAAATTAACTGGAAAACCGGAGAAACCAATAGCAATTAACACAATTTTCGGATATATTCTACTGGGTAAAACTAATTGTCAAAGTGATATGCGCATATAGTCATTTTGTATTCAGACAGATGCCAATTTAGATAACACTCTTCGAAAATTTTGGGAAAATGAGGAAACTCCTACAGTAGCAGTTACCCAAGCTCCCACATATGAAGAACAACACTTTATATCAACCCATTCACGCAACAGTTCTGGTAGATACATTGTATCGTTATCTTTCAAATCGGATTTTATTAATTGTAATTTTTCTGAATCGAAATATATTGCTTTACGTAGATTTTTAAATCTTGAAAAACGCTTAACGTTCCATAAGGAATTATATTTACAGTATTCTGCATTTATGAGGGAATACTTGGAATTAGGTCACAAGTCATTAATTGATTCTTCGACAAACACTGATCTTAATTATTTTTATATTTCGCATCATTTTATTATAAAACCTTCTAGTACAACCACCAAATTGAGAGTGGTATTTGACGCATCTGCTTCTGGACCTTCTTCCAATGTAACACTAAATGATGCACTTTATATTGGACCTAAACTTCAGAAGGATATCTCTGTAATTTTATTAAATTTTCGCATTCACGCATTTGCTATAGTATCAGACATTAAACAAATGTATAGGCAAATATTAATTACTACGCATGATAGAAAATATCAACGTATATTTTGGCGCTTTAATCAGAACGATCCAATTTTAACGTATCAATTAAATAAAGTAACTTACGGTATGAACTGTGCACCATTTTTAGTTCTTCGAACTCTTCAACAATTAGCTTATGATGAAGGAAATCAGTTTCCTAATGCAGCTCGCGTTTTACTTTCCGATATTTATGTCGATGATATTGTTACAGGTTGCAACTCATTAGATGAGGCAAAAACTCTTGTACAAGAATTAACACAATTATTTAATCGTGGCGGATTTAAATTACGCAAATGGGCATCAAACGAGCCTTTAGTTTTATCTAATCTAGATGAATCGGATTGTTTTCAAAATTCGCGGAATTTTGATTCCTCAAATCAAGAAATTCTAAAAGTATTAGGTTTCATGTGGAATCCGAATAGCGATTGCTTTACTTACAAAGTTGAAGTATTGGATAGACCTGCAACAAAACGAACAATTTTGTCAGAACTGGCAAGAATATTTGATCTCTTAGGGTGTTTGGCGCCCTTAACATTTTTGGCAATGCACAATGAACATTTATGGGTTCTAAGGTTGGATTGGGATGAATATCCGCCAGAAGACGTTCAAAATTTGTGGTTGCGTTATAAAACAGATTTGTGTACTCTTTCGGAATTAAATATTCCTCGCTGTTTATCCTTTGATACTTACGCTACTTGCGACATACATGCCTTCTCGGATAGCTCCGAACGTGGTTATGCGTCCGTACTCTATTTTTGTTTTACTTATCCTAATAACACAAAACTTACGCGCCCCATTTATGCCAAATCTAGAGTAGCTCCGCTCAAGAAAATTTCACTTCCTAGGCTTGAATTACGCGCCGCAGTTTTACTAAATGATATATTAGATTTTATAGTCAAAGCATATGAAACAAAAATTTCCTTTGATAATATTTTCGCGTGGTTCGACTCTACTATAACGATTCATTGGATAAAAAATTCTCCGTATCGTTAGAAATCATTTATAGCTAATAGGGTGAGCAGAATTCAAACTAAAATGTCACCAAATTGTTGGCGCTACGTTCCATCTCAGGAAAACCCTGCGGACTGTGCAAGTCGCGGCTTATTACCTTCTGATTTGGTATGTCATCAGTTATGGTAGTCAGGTACGCCATGGTTGAAATTAAATGAAAATTTTTGGCCGCAACAAAATTTTGATAAGTCTGAAATTGCACCTAATTTACTTGAAGAAAGAAAAAATACGTTTTTAAATACTTTCGCATGCGAACCTTTTACAGAACTTTTAAACAGATTTTTCTCCTTACATAAAATTCAACGCATAATTGCCTATTGCAATCGTTTTGTACACAATATAAAAAATCCGCGTAACAAAAAACCTAATGCTTTCTGTTCATGGGATTTGCACGAAGCGCTTTTAATCGTAATAAAATTTGTACAACAAATCGTTTTTGAGACAGAAATCACTTCGCTTAAAAATAACAAACCTTTACCTAACCCTTTTCGGAAGTTAAATCCTTTTATTGACGCTAAAGACGGATTGCTCAGGGTGGGCGCACGTCTTACGCATTCTAATATACACTATAACAGAAAATTTCCCATATTGCTACCCAGAAATCATCGCATTACGGAGCTTCTCATTGAAAAATATCATCATGACTATTTGCATACTGGCTTGCAAACGCTGCATTATCTAATATCACAACATTTTTGGATTCTCTCCGCAAAAAGAGCAATACGTCACACATTGACAAAGTGTTTAAAATGTTTTCGCGCATCTCCTTCATTTATACAACCCAAAATGGGAGACTTACCTTCCTTTAGAGTTAATCAATTGAAAACATTTTCCTGTGTGGGTGTTGATTTCGCCGGACCTATTTTTACTACTGCCATAAAAATGCGTGGCGCAAAATCTACTAAATCCTATATATGCCTTTTTATCTGTTGCGCTACAAAGGCTATTAATTTAGAGCTTGTCTCTTTATCAAGTGATGCATTTTTAGCAGCCGTGCGAAGGTTTATCGCACGACGCGGTCGATGTTCGCAAATCTTGTCCGATAGAGGTAGTAATTTCATAGGAACATCGAGAGAATTGTTTAATTTAATGAAAGATGCATCGGAAATGAAAAAAATAACATGGAAATTTAATTCCCCCTCAGCTCCACATATGGGTGGACTTTGGGAAAGCAATATAAAATCTGTCAAGAGACATATAGTTCGAGTAATTGGTGATCAAATATTAACATTTGAAGAAACATATACATTACTTACGCAAATAGAGGCTATTCTTAATTCGCGGCCTTTGACTCCGATGAGTTCTGATCCGACAGATCTCACGGTTTTAAGCCCAGGTCATTTTTTAACTTTAGAGCCACTGTCATGTTTACCAAATCAAGACTTTTCTCATTTATCGCTCAATAGGCTATCTAGATGGCAGTTAGTACAGAAAATGCAGTCAGATTTTTGGAAACGTTGGCATGTTGAATATTTGAATACTTTACAGCAACGCAATAAATGGCACTTAAATGCTACTGATATCGCTTTAAATTCCCTAGTATTGATAAAGGAAGAAAATACTCCTTCCCTTCATTGGCGACTTGGTCGTGTAGTAGAGAAACATCCAGGCGCTGATGGAATTTGTAGAGTAGTTACATTACGTACGGCACGCGGCCTTCTTAAAAGGCCCGTGACAAAGATTGCCGTTTTACCAATTTCGCATTAAAATGCCTATATGCATTTTGGTGGGCGGTATGGTGCGTCCTGCCGATTAATTAG
>NW_019417675.1:29660-31429 GCF_000390285.2 Anoplophora glabripennis | reverse complement strand
GCAACGTTCGTCAAAACGAGGGCGATGTTATGCACAGTCAACCCGCCGCCAGACAACGCCGCTGCCGCACCACGTACTGTATACGACAGATGTCTCCTGAAAGCGGTGTTATGCACAGCCAACTTCCTGGGTCTATCTGTCACGGTTTGGCCAGCACCTAACGTCTTCCACTGGCGATGTTATGCACAGTCAACCAGCGGTTTCAGTTAATGTGCCCTAGCTACGTTCCTCAAAACGAAGGCGATGTTATGCACAGTCAACCTCCGCCTGATAACGCCGCCGCCGCACCGGACAGCACTTAGTTCAAAATAGAGTTCAAAACTCGGCAGGACTTATACCAATATCAGGACAAGTAAAGATCAGGAAATACAATTTGCTTACTTATTCCGGGTCGCTGCTCCTGGTGGCTAACTCCTTCGGTTCGGATGGCGGTCTCTGGGTCGGTGTCAGGTCCTCGGGGTGGTCCTCAGGGCTGGAGCTGGAGCTCTTCGAGTTCAGGATCTGAACTGCCTGTTTTCGTCCAGGCACGGTTGTTTTATTGCCACAATCCCCCCTTAACTAACCAGGAGTCTTGGTGGGATTATGCGCGCGGCCCTCGACAGAGTGGGGCGAACGGACGGTTCAGCTCGACTCGCGGACAATAATTGCTCTTGCCAATTAAGTTAATTAAATAAATAAATAGCGAAACTCTTACACAAAACATAACATAAATACTGGTTCATTACAATATGCCAGAATAAAAAAAGAGAAAAAACAAGTTTTAATAAACAACAAATATATTCTAAATTAAAATAAATTAATTATTCGACTCTTTCGTAAATTACTTAAACAGACTTCATAATTTGTGCTTTAATTGTCAGTGTTGCGAGAAACAACTACTCCGAGGGCTATATGCCCCTACCGGCATTGAATTATACTCGCACCACCTAGTGCAACAGCTAGGGTCGTTCGTCAGTTTAACCCAAGTTGTTTCTTGCAACACTGACAATTAAAACATTGTCTTCGCCCTCTGCGGATGGCAGTCGTGCAACAAGTACCTGCAATATAGCAGATCGCTTCCTACTGTAGCCATTTTAATGGCACAGTTGGGAGTCAGCACGACAGATGGAGCCATTTGCGCTCCCGCGTACAATTCATAATTTGTGGTTTGTGGGTTTGCCATCAAACATTAATTTTCTCAAATATCTTCAAAAAAATATAACCTCGCAACACTGTACCATTTCATACTGTGACGTCATTGAAAACTTGTCATAAATATACTAATTCAAACCAAGTCTAAAATTTTTCCAACTGATGGTCTTTAATACCAAACATCTATGCTAAACTGCAACTTCAAAGAGAAATCACTTATTAATGGCTAATGATAGGAAACAACGACTCTGCGGGCTAAAGCCCCGTCTAGCATTCAATTTACATTAACGAAATACTCTCAATCCTTCATTGTAAGAGATTATACAGGGTGTTGCATCACGAGAGGGACATGGCTTAATGGGAGATAGAGGACATCTAGTGTAACTAGGATCGCCTATAGGAATAACTTCTTGGCCATTCTTTATTGAGATACAGGGTGATTTATGATTTTTGGTCAAAACTGCTTTATGTCATAACTTTGGTAGGGAATGGAATAATGGGTTCATATTTGGTAGGGTTAATGCACTCACGATACTTCATGTATGCATGTATGACAGCAAAAAAATCCAGGTCCGGACTGCAAAAATTGTAAATTTTTTGTGCAAGTCTAGAAAACAACACTCTGTATGTATTTTTTT
>NW_019417675.1:21933-28669 GCF_000390285.2 Anoplophora glabripennis | reverse complement strand
TGCAGTCCGGACCTGGAATACATATTATTTAAAGAAAATGAGGTTTAAAATATGCATGCTTATTTATAACATCTACCCTCAATTAAGCCTTCGCTAATTTTAGTTGCAAAACCATTTTTATCATGTGTCCTTCACATAATTTAGTTTTAGAAGCCGTAGTCTCGTATATTCAATAGCTTATTTAAATAACCACCAAAGTGTAAAAAAAAAGAAACTTGTCTTTAAAATCACTTTTTTATGCTCTTTCCGAATATCGTATGGGAATTTCAAAAAAATACATACAGAGTGTTGTTTTCTAGACTTGCACAAAAAATTTACAATTTTTGCAGTCCGGATCTGGGATTTTTTTGCTGTCATACATGAATACATAAAGTATCGTGTGTGCATTAAACCTACCAAATATGAATCCATTATTCCATTCCCTACCAAAGTTATGACATAAAGCAGTTTTGACCAAAAATCATAAAACACCCTGTATCTCAATAAAGAATGGCCAAGAAGTTATTTCTATAGGCGATCCTAGTTACCCTAGATGTCCTCTATCTCCCATTAAGCCATGTCCCTCTCGTGATGCAACACCCTGTATAGTAAGTGAGAATTCCACACCAAACTAATAACTAATGACGGATCGACTTGAAGATCCACGAAACTTCCTAAGTAATATCTTGAAGTGACATACAACGTATAAAGTGAAAGATTAAATTTTGAACTCAATATTCTTGTACAGATTGCTTCGGGCTTATAGGCTAATAAACTTATGAAACGGTTTCAGCAGCACCTGTTGCTATTGAAATACTTAAGGTAGTTATCACCTAAATGGACACTATTCGAGATAATTACGAAACATTCAGTATAATTAAATGCACCTGATAGATATTTTTGTAAAATAGTTATGCTTAATCAAAAGTTGACTATGTTTAGCATAGGCTTAACGACGCTGAAAATTCCGTATGAGGCAGTAAAAGTTGTCCAAATTGCGATATATTTTTTTAAATACTCGTAATTATGTGCGCTTTCTTATATCACCGCGGCAACTGCGATAATTTAAGATCTCAATTTGCGATACCTTAAATACTCTTATAAACTACAATCAGAAATGTTTCCCATATGATACCATAAAATATGAACAACATTTAGCGAATATAAAAAATGTAAGGTATACATTTTAAAACCTGTTAACTATAAACCACAAATTCTTGAAACCGTAAACCTAAAAACCTAACCTAATAAACCTAAATAGATTCAATCCAAACTCACAATTTTATACAGTTCGGGATTTACAGGGTTGCATCTATTAGTTTGAAATTTAAGGGTTTACAAGTTTTGGATTATTGGGATTATGTTTTGTCGGTTTAGGTTGTATAGATTTTATGGGCTTGAGTTTTATGGATTTAGGTTTTGTGAGTTTACTTTGTGCGTGTCTGGATTCTGTGGGATTGGATTTGATGGATTTAGATTTCATTTCATTTCTTATAGGTTTAGATTAAATGGGTTTGGGTTTTGTTGGTTTAGATTTTGTGGGTTTAGAATTTATTGGTTTAAATTTTATGGGTCTAGGTTTTATGGGTTTAGCTTGATTAATTTGGGTTTATTAGGTTAAGTTTTTAGGTTTATGGTTTCAAGAATTTGTAGTTGACTCAATCACGTGAATATTCGATCAGTTACAAAAAACCTTCTCAATTTAAATAATAGTAATTATTATTAGAAAATGATAACGACGTAGTGACAATATCTGAAACATGGTTACCTTCTAATCATCTCGATAGATGCTCCTACTTTGTTAAATACCGTTTTAGATGAAATAAATTACCATATTTATAAAGTACGAAAGGCTTTTCCTTTGTTATGCCTTGGCCTATGTAGTTGATCACCGTCAGTTACATAATTACCTTGTACTTCCTTAGCCTAAGCTAGGAATCTTTAACCTGCCCTTGTACACCAGCCGAATTAGAGTTTGAACGTGAAAAAAAATTATTAGTAGACATTTTATTGTACTTTATGACGGGGAAGGCTATGTAGAATGATAATATCAAAAAAGTTACTCGAAAGAAGAGACGCTAAGTTGATAAATTGTAAATAAGTTGCAAAATTACTTGTTTCTTTACTTTTTTTATTGTCCAAAAATATCAACTACTAATTGAATTACCTACAATTTTAGGTACCGAAGTCACTTTTCACCTAGTTGTTAACTGTAAAATAAACGTATTATTATTGCAAAAGGCGATGGATGTTGATGAAGGGACAATGTTAAAAATCGGTCAATTTCTGCCCCACTCTGGAACTTTCTGTAGCTATCTTAAATGATTCCATAGACTTGTATTTGATAGAATTCCGCTGGGAAAATCGTCCAGATGGCAATATCCACGTAAGATCGGGTAAAACTTGTTCAGCCTCTACATAGATTCTTTGAAATCGATCCATGTTCACCCAACTCTGGATCTTTTTGTAGCGATGTTAAATGACTTCAGTAGGCTTGTATTTCATGCAAATACACGTATGAAGACACATTTTCTCGAAGAAAATAACGCGCGTATCAAATTGATCATAAAAGCATGAGAACAGCAACCAACCACTCGTTTTGCAATCTTATATCCACAGTAATCACCAAAAATGTGATCAGCTTACTATACAAGGTGATTCAGTCATAATGTCATTAATTTTAACCACGTATTCGGAAGGCTTAATAAAGACAGAAAATCGGAAAAAAAATTTTACTCAACTTTTAAAAATGAAGGAAATCAACCCATGACTCCCGCTACAAGGGCCGCCCTGGCAGATGCCCGGATGCTCGAAAAAATTTGTAACGTAATGTCACGAACAGTTGTCGGCTGAAGCGAACAGCGTTGCCAAGTTCACATCATAATGGTTGGTTCACATTTACTGTTAAACGTATTCAAGTAAATAAAGGAGCATGCTGCATTTTATTATAAATAATTTTAACAATTGTATTAACTTAATGTTTTAACAAGCCTGACTTTTGTTAAAAGAAAATAAAGAAAGTAGAGGTAGTTATCTGTTTGTAGGCACACCGTATTTTATCAAATAAAAAAAATCGGCACACTACTAAATACCCGAATATACAAAATATACTACACACGGTTACAAAACCATTAACAATTTAAAGCGTTTATTCAAATCTATCACCTTCCACATCTCCCGCATTTTTCCAACTGCATCTATCATACCATACCGCGCAGCAAACGTGCAGGACATCGACAAAATGACTTAAATGTGATAGAGGCTGTTTTAAATTTAGTCGAGGAGCAGCCTACTATTTCCACAAGAACAATTTCAAGGCGACTGGAGATATCACAAACCAAAGTTTGGCGCATATTGCGCGAGAATTCACGCAACTCGTACCATTTTCAAAATGTTCAAGCTTTAGAATAAGCTAATTTTCCCAATCGTCTTGAATTTTACAGTTGGTTCCTAAATCAAAGTGCACTTTATTTTTATTTTTAAAACAAAGTTCGCTGGACGGATGAACGCTGTTTTACTCGTGCTGGCATTTTAAACAGGTAAAAAACATATCACTTTCTCAAAAACAATAAGTACCTACCTAGATTACACCAAAATTTATATTTACACTAAAGTTTACATTTATTATGTAAACTTTGGTTATGCGCAACTGCATATTGAATAATAAATTGAAATACTAAAACTGTGGATTATTTAACATAATAAATGATAAAATGTTAAAAATATTAAAAATGATAAATTGTAATAACCGTACATTCGAAAACAATCATCCCTATTCATTACATTCAATTTTCCTTTGATCAAAGACCGACAACTTTTTGTTCTACTTTGCATGGAATACGATTCTACTACAGTTCGTATTAGTCTAGGAGCCAGATAGGGCTCCGTTTACTAGCTATAAATAAATGGCTGTAAAAAATAAACTTTTTACAACCATTTAAACATTTAATTTGTTGATAACAATTAAACTGACCACTTTCAGGCTTTGCAACCAAATTTTTTGGATTCAGGAGCTCAAAATACTACGAATAAATTGTTTGGAGCCGTGGCACTCTGGTTGGCCACGGCACCCTATCTGGCTCCTAGACTATACGAGTAGTACACGTGCAAATCAAAAGTGGGTCAGATAGAAGGTTATTAACCTAGATACAGGTTAGCCTAGGTCGGAAACGTACCGAGTTGTTTGTTTGTCTCCGTCCGATTGTTTATTTATCTTCTATTACTTACAGTCAATATTTAAATACTATATACATTTCACCTTCTCTTTATAATTTATTTAGTGAGTGCTGGTTTTTTATGTCATTATTTCTGTAATGAAATTGAAATGGTTATGAAATGAAATTTAAATTACTTGAACTCTTGGAGTTTTGTAACTTTTTTTATTAAATTTTATATATGGAGTTATATGAATGAAATCTGTGTATCACACCGAGGTAGAGATGATGCCGCTAAAGAAATACGTAACAACCCTGGTTTATTCCTTCGCATCCGCCGCTCATCTATCCAACGTGTACACTTGTGCATAGACGATAACGGTAATGTATTTGAACATTTGCTGTAAGCCCGAAAGCTAACAGCAAATTAAAAAATTAACATTATGATGTTAATAAAAACTGATTTTTGGCAAGGCATGCTCAGACCTCCTCGAGGTTCTTGCTGGGCAACAATAACAATTTAATGTGTTGATTGCATAATTATAAAAAAATTTGAAATTATTATTGGCTGACGTGAGCAAACCGTTTATTTATTGTCTTTATATGAGCGAAAATATATAAATATAGCAATGTTGCATCTAGACCGCGTTGTTCATATCATAGCCGTGCGCAACTTGTGAATAACCGACTGACGTCAGCCGATCAGTAACAGCCTGAAAAGGGGGTTAAATAATGATTTGAAAATTTTTTTTCTGCTTAAATATGCATTTCATTTTTTTTAATCACGCCATCGTATTATATTCATTTTTCTCTATCTGCTCTTAAAATTTATGACATTATGACTGAATCACAATACAGACTGTCTCTTAAAAAAACGCCGCAAGCCATAACTCCGTCATTTATAGTCTGATTTTAATAAACAAAAAATTATGTTAAATGGCTCTAAAGACACTATACTCGTAGACTGAGCCTATTGGGGCGTATTTATTTCTTTTTTTTTGAAAAACGATAGTCAACTTTTTTTTTCAAGTGGCAATATATGTTTTTTTTTTATTTATTATTGTGCAGAATTTTATTCTGAATTCAACGATGTATATAAAGTCTACTTTTGTGAAACAGGTATTACAGAAAAAGCATGAAAATATTAGTCAATACCGCATTATTAGCGCCCGGTGATTGGGAATTTACAAACAAATATACATAAAAAATTAATATAAGCTTATTAATATGAAGAAAATCCTCAAAAAAAATTTGGACTAGTTTGGATACCTAAAAGACGAGATATTAATAAAATAATTTTTCACGATTTAGTAGAGTCTTATGAGAATGCAGATGTTTTTTGTCTTTCCACTTAGAATGCGCAACAATTGACGAACAGTTTCCACAGCAACTTGCAACTTGTATAAATAGGAAACCGATATCTAAGGAACCGTATGACAGCTTGTAGAAATCGATTAGGATTAGTAAGATACACAATTTATAATAATTCTCCTTCAAACTGCTGTCGTTAACTTATCCTCCATATGCGTGATAGCGGCAACGCCGCGGTCTCAACGTAGCGTATTATAGTAGAACCGTTATAAGATTGCCATCAGTGGCGGCCCGTGGGTTTAAATACAGGGGGGGCGCATTCTGAAAAGAGGACGTACATCATAACAGCTGCGGGGGGTGTGGGGGGCGGCAGCCCCCCGCTTAGCGGCGCAGGCGAAAAATTTTAAGGAATTTGAAGGTCATTGTGTTTTGCAAGTACCCCAAAATGAATACTGTCAGTGTGTAAAGTAGCTACTTAGATACAATGCGAGAAATAAAATTCCAACGTGCTGGGGCTGAAGTGGATAATCGATCAACCGACCCAGTTAGGATATAATTATGTAGATTACTGTAATAGTTTATTCTGTATAGTTTTTGAAGTTCCTTTAAAAACATGGGCATCACTAAGATGTTTATCTAAAACGGGATCAATTTTTGCACTATAGTCTATCAGTTCTAAAAATACCCCTTTGTTTACCGAGTCACTTTTTTTATTATGTCCACGAAGAGAAAGGTTACATGTACCACATAGTTTTAAGATATTTAAAATTTTTGAAAGAAGCAATCGATTTTTCTTAACTGTTTCGTTATGACTATTTACTATTTATTTGTTCTGCATAAGCACTATTTAAACAAGAAGCAATATTTACTCTTCCTAAAAGTAAAAAACTCACCAACTTATTTTTGTGTTTAGGAGAATTTTCATGTTTCTTAATTTTAATTTCTAAATGTTTCAAGTCAGAAACTCCAGTTTTCGTCCAGTTTTCTTCGCCTCCTCCAAACAATAAACATACAAAACAAAAAAATCTATTTGTTTGGTCACAACCACACAACCACAGGGTCTTATCATAAATGTTTTTATCAAATTTGCGAAAGCCGGCCCACTTTTTGCACTCTTTCTGCACCTCAACTAAATTCAACACTGGCGTTGGACGTCCGTTATTTTTCAATTCGACTTTTTCCTCTAAACTTAAATTACTAATAACAAGTTTTTTTATTTCACAAACCCTCATTTTAAACTTAAACTTATAAAATATAATGTCTTAAAAAGCGCCAAAGCAAAAACAAAACAC
>NW_019417675.1:5960-12609 GCF_000390285.2 Anoplophora glabripennis | reverse complement strand
CTGTTTTACTCATTAGTTCGTTCTAAATTAGAATACTGCAGCCTTATATGGTACCCTTACTACCAGATACATACTAACAAGCTTGAAAAAGTTCAACGTCGTTTTCTTAAATTTTTAAGCTTTCGAATTGATGGTTATTATCCAAATAGAGGATATGAACATAAGCTGCTGTTAGATCGATTCGAAATGCAGTCTTTGCAGAATAGAAGAATACTCAATAGTTTATCTTTCCTATTTAAAATTTTTCATGCCAGAGTTGACTCAGCATATCTACTGGGTTCCTTCAATATACGAGTTCCTAGACATGGGTCTCGTGCTGATTCCATGTTCTATTGTGGGAATGCTAAAACCAACATACTTCTTAAATCTCCCATCTATGTCATGGCAAATAATTATAATTTAATATCTACGCAGTGTGATATAAACCACTGTACCATAAATAATTTGTTATCTGTAGCAACTCAATTTTTTAATTTAATAATTTTTAATTGATATTGTGGAAACTAGACCGTATTTTGTAGTTTATATATCTATTTGTATTTATTTAGAACTATGATTTTTTATATTTTTAGTGTTTTGTACTTGAATGTCTATACTTTTTTGTCCTGTAATTGGAACATTTGTTCTGTTGGGCAATAAATGCATTATTATTATTATTATTATTATTAAATTAAATGTATGGATATCTATCTGTACGATATGTTATTTTATTTATTAAATAGGGAGGACGATGGTGATTCTCTAAAGCATTCTGTAGTGGTCTCTGTAACTGGTTGCATCCAATGCTTCCAAACTTTTCGTAGTGCTTCACTGTCTTTGTGTAGGTGTAGGTGGGGCACACACCTACATTTGCTTAATACAGTGGTAGGAGTGGAGTAGGAGGTTCCCTTGTCAACACTACGCTTTATATTTACACCAACTCTGGCTCGGAATGAGTAGTTTGAGCTTTCGCTATTGCTGTGACCTTAACATAACGCTGATACAGTTAGAGCGGGTCGTGAGGTTCGTAGGTGTTGGGGTCTATCTCCACTGAGATAGGTTCGAGGAAATGAAAGTAATGCCCGAGCAATATCAAAATTTTGAAAAAATTGAGGAAAGTGGGATGATTAAAAAAAAATTAAATAAAAAAAAAACTTTTTTAAGTTTGTCAGGCGCCAGTAAATTTTGAAGTAAATCTACAAACTTTAATTCCCTAACCGGATTCCTCTTAAATCTAGGTCAGGTATGTATATAAGAGTTGACTGTGGATCCTTTCTGATCCTTAAGGTAAGTTGGAAAAATAATTTATGCAAAAATTTTTTCCTTGAAAAATAAAGGACTAAGTTCCTTTGTGAATTTAAAAATTTTTATATATAAAAAAAATTTTTTCAAAAAATTATTTTTTTTTTAACTGTTTGACTAAGAAGAATTTTATTCAGAAAATATATTTCTGGGGTTATGTGCGAAAAGTAAATTTTGAGTTCAAAAAAATTTTATTTTGAAAAATTTTCCCAAAATCTTTTCGAAAATTTATTTTCGACTTTAAAAACAAATATTTTTTATTATTATTATTAAAAAACTCGTGAAGGTTTTCTCCAGAAAAAACAAGTTTAAGAAAAGGTATAAAATATATTACAAGGTACAAATAATATTTTTCTAGAAGAGAAAAATGGCACTGAGATTAACACTGTTAAAAACCTATTAATCTAACAACAATAAGTAATAGTGATTCTTTGGAATAATCTCTGCAACGAAAATCCAGGAAACAATAAATTCAAACTACCAGACCGTAGAAAAAAGAGTACTAGGTATATGAAAACGAACGTTACTAAACTTATTCAACTTATTACAAAAAATCGCGGAGCTTTACTAACCACTTTTTTAGGTAATCCTCTGTACCTATATCCCTTTTTCGGCTTTTCCGAAAAAATGCACTACTAAACTTTGTCGGTTTGAGTTCCGATCCAACTTTTTAATTACTGAAGGTAATTAGACAATTTTACGAGCACTTAGGTTCCGGCGGACTTTGTAAGACTCGGAGCAATCACAACAATATCACTTTCGTAGATTTAATTCACTTTATTTCCCGTACTTGCGGATGAAGACTAACTTGTAATTTGTTTGAGAAGAACTTGGTTGTAAACTTAGTATTGAACTGTTGAACTTCGGCGATAAACTAATTTCATCCCTGAAAAACCATCCCTTTAATCTAGAAATTTTATGTCCTTAAGGGTGAATTTCCCCTAACTATTGCGTATTTAGCAATCGTGACATCATGCTTTGCAATATTTCATCAGATTTCATCATCTTTCTAGAACTTTCTAGAAGGTTTCATCAAAAACAGCAAAAGTAAACTGAGGGTTTCGATGCTCGATTCTGATTGGTCCACGACTTTGCGAGGAATTAAATACTGAATTCTGATTGGCTGAAGGCTTCATATAAATATAAAAGTGGTATAAAACGCAAAGCTCGATTTTGTTTCGTTCATTTGCATAGTAGCCCTTGGGTCTACAACACCCTTGCGTTGCCGTTAACGTCAGCACTGCCTAGTACCCCTGCAATCCTGCGCAGTCTAGGACGTCCCCGGCACCGTTGCGCAGTTGGATGCTAGGAGTAGTGTCGCATTTGTCCTAGGTATCGCCGGTGCCATTGCGTATGCTTTCAAACAGACCGTATTACAGAGAACGGAAGTTAAGTACAAAAACCCCTCGGAGTAGTTGTTTCTCGCGGCACTGACGACTAAAACATTGTGTTACGCCCTCTGTGGGTGGCAGTCGTGCAACAAAGTACCTGCAGTTAGCAGGTCGCTTCCTACTGTAGNGTTTGGTCACAACCACACAACCACAGGGTCTTATCATAAATGTTTTTTATCAAATTTGCGAATAAAAGCCAGCCTACTTTTGCACTCTTTCTGTACATGAACTAAATTCAACACTGGCGTTGGACGTCCGTTATTTTTCAATTCGACTTTTTCCTCTAAACTTAAATTACTAATAACAAGTTTTTTTATTTCACAAACCCTCATTTTAAACTTAAACTTATAAAATAATGTCTTAAAAAGCGCCAAAGCAAAAACAAAACACGTATAACAACACTGCAGTGATACGGGATACTGCCACATTGAGTCCCAAAATAAAGCGCACGAGCCTATCGTCGTCTACCCCTCCACGTGCCAATTTGTCCAATCATATGTAAAAATATGCTTGCACGGTAGACTACGATTTAACCGTCCGCGATGGACTGGGGATTGCACGCGCGGTTAAACATAAGTCTTTGGTACGATCATAGATGACAGATGGCATTAATCTGAGCTACGTTCACGGAGTACATGAACTTTATGCAACCAACCTAACATCCAAGAGATATAGAATGCATGCTATTTAGATTTCTTATTGATTTAAATAAATACATTATTTTAAGTTTATAGTTTGAAAATATCTGGGAGGGCGGTGTCCCAGAGTCCTCCTTCACGAGCCGCCCCTGATTACCATTACGTCGCGCTTGTGTCCTAATATCAAAGACAGTCGTTGCGGACGTGTATTCATTATTAAACGCGTTAAAAAGAGATACAATGATGGTATAAATGTCTTCATAGTCTCAATCTATCACATACAACCGTTCCAATATTTTATTTGTATTAGGGTGAAAGAAAATGGAGGACGTTTGTTGGGTATTAATTTTAGACTAGCGCATTTAAAAATAGAACTGACACTCAGATTAAAAATTTGACAGTTGTTTTGATCGCGTCTCTGTAGTAACTGTTATATATATTTTCTGAGCGATGAAATATCAATTTTTTGGCATATTTTCATATCCAGTAACACCAGTATTAAAATTTGCCAGAAATCCAGATTTGGGAAATGTCAAGATGACATTTCAATTATATGAACACAGTGACTAATTTGATTAGGATTTTTCGTCTTAGTTCATACGAATATTGTTTGTGACGTAATGGAAAAGATACAGCGGTTTTAGTGTATTTGAAATTCACAGGTGTTCAAACAAACAGAATGATCGAACGGGAGCAAAGGAACGCCGAGCCGAGCGCGCCAGCCAAGAGCAACGGTGCCAAATCTAAAGGCTTACTACTTTAGTCACTAGCGAATCTACAGAAACTTTCGTTAGACATTAGACGTACCTCCGTACCCGATAAACCTCTTTAATTGACAACAAATATATTTTGACTAATCATGTATGCCTGGAAAACAAAAAATAATACAACAAAGCAAGTAAATGTCATTTTAGCGTTCGTGTTCCAGTTTTTTACGCATTATACTCTTTCTGTATCATTTACAGTAGGTAATTTATTGAAATAAGCTCAACGAACAGTACAAAATATGAGTAATAATCAATTGACGAACATGATTTAGCTCTACTTTCGGTGTAATAAAAATCGTGGTGTAAGAGTCCGCCTTTACAGAGAACTATTTCCTCACAGAGAAGTTCCAAAACCACATGGATTTGTAAGACTTGAAGAAAATTTGAAAAACTATCGTGCTTTTAAGAAACCAAAGGAAGAAGAACGACAATTTAATGAAAACATGGAGTTCAATGTTCTTCTTAACGTCGAAGAAAACCAATAACATCCATTCAGGAAATTTCTAATAATAATAATAGAGCATCAAAGACCGTATATTCCTCAAAATGTACAGACAATAGCGGACGGCTACAATTTGTTTCTTTAGTTATTTTGCGTTTATTGTTATTCGTTCAATGTGCTTTGTATTTAATTAATGTTATTTCGTGTTGAACTTTGTATAATGTATTTAATTAAATTATTTTTCTTTTAATTGATATTCACTGCATTGTTTTTTTTCTGTTAACTACAAAATTCTCTTTAGTATTATTTTCCCCAAAAGTAAAAATTTATCAGAACGCTTGTCTCATTGAGCATGACTATAAATGCATTCTTTAAATTTAACTTTAAAAGCTGCAGGATTCAATAATTAAATATTATTGGAATGGCTTACTGGACTTATAATATTATATGAAAAACATCTACAAAAAATTGAGGATCTATGAAAAGGAGGTGATGTTAGTAAGTCCCCTATAACATAAATTATAACGTTTTTAACGTTTTATTAGTGATGTGGTTAAAAATAATCTAAATCTATTGTTTTAATAGTGATTTTTATAAATTTTCATGTGTCCTACAAGACTTTACTGTAACTGTGAGTTAGTCTGTTCAAAATTATTTGCATGCACTTAAAATTTCATTAAACGTGCATTTGTGCTTGAAAATCTAAGGGATTTGTATACGGTTTTTGCTAATCAGTTGCTTTTTACGCAGTAGTGGTTTTTTGATCCACTCTTTTTAAGTCGCTATCTACATACACTGGACTACTAGCAATGACTGCTTTAAAATGTGTATGCTGCAATAAAACCAATGAGGAGCATAAAATGATAAGTTGCTGTGTATGCAAGGATGAATATTTTCACTTATGTGTTGATCTAACTATCACAGAACTTCGATCGATACGGACTAAGAAGAATTTAAGTTGGACCTGCCATAAATGCACTCAGTTGGGGAATAATATGCAAGACCTGAAGTCTCTTATCATTACTCTCCAGAAAGAAATAGAAAATATTAAATTAATGAAATTAGCAACTCCAGTTTCATCTAATCCTTCCTTAGATTTTGAGGAAGTAATTCAGGAGATTTCAGAAAGAAACGCTCGAAGGAAGAATATTATAGTATATGGTATCCCAGAAAATCAATCAACTAACCGTAATGAAAGAGTTATTCATGACAAGCAACAAGTCACAAATGTGTTAGATCATATACTACCAAATGCTGAAGTTGAGTCTACCCTTAAACCTATGAGGCTAGGGAAATTTGATGTCAACAAAAATAGACCGCGTCCAATAAAAATTTCGTTATCATCTGAATCAGTTGTGCATGATATAATACATAAGGCTCATAGACTAAAAAACTTTAATGAGATCCAAAATGTAAGAGTATCTTTAGATAAAACTCCTAAGCAACAGGAACACTATCGAAACCTCAGAAAAGAACTGGATAGGAGATTATCTGAGGGTGAAAATAATTTAACTATTAAATTCATCCGCGGGTCACCCCAAATCGTATCGTTAAACTAGACACGCCCAGCAGATCAGAAGAATTCACACTGTACTTTCAAAATGTACGTGGCCTAAACACAAAACTCCAAGAATTCTTCACTTCTGTCCATAACACCAATTATGACTGCATAGCTGTTGTGGAGACATGGTTAAGAGAAGATGTTTCTAGTAGTGAGCTATTTCCTGAAAATTACATAGTTTTTCGCCATGATAGAAATTATTTACAAACTTCGCTTACTCGTGGTGGCGGTGTGTTATTGGCGTTTAATTCAGATCTACATGTAGTGCCACTTAATAATGACTATATTAACGATATCTTCCCACTAATTGATCTGTTAGGATGCAAAATTACTTTAGGTAATAATTCAGTATTTTATGTATATGTAATTTACATTCCTCCACAAATTAGTAATGATGAAATGGAATCATTTCTGGATGCATTTAATCTTATTCTCGCTGACATAAGCAACGTTGTAATTTTAGGCGATTTTAATGTTACTCATTTTATATCTTTGGATGTAAGTGATTGTAAAACTAATTTTATTTTGAATTTTCTTGAATTTAACAATTTTAATCAACTCAATACTAT
>NW_019417675.1:0-2104 GCF_000390285.2 Anoplophora glabripennis | reverse complement strand
GGTCGCTTCCTACTGTAGCCATTTGAATGGCACAGTTGGGAGTCTGCACGACAGATGGAGCCATTGATTGGCTCCCGCGTACAATGTACTTCCTCTTCGTGATGATACGACGAAGAAACAGCTGGTTCGTTTGTCAGTTGTCCCACCTATGACACACTGATAAGGACTAATAAATCCGAAACCGGTCTGTGCCTGGTGGGTTAAACTGACAAACGACCCTAGTTGTTGTACTAGGTGTCGCGAGTATAATTCAATGCCGGTAGGGGCAAATAGCCCTCGGAGTAGTTGTTTCTCGCGGCACTGACGACTAAAACATTGTGTTAAGCCCTCTGTGGGTGGCAGTCGTGCAACAAAGTACCTGCAGTTAGTAGGTCGCTTCCTACTGTAGCCATTTGAATGGCACAGTTGGGAGTCTGCACGACAGATGGAGCCATTGATTGGCTCCCGCGTACAATGTACTTCCTCTTCGTGATGATACGACGAAGAAACAGCTGGTTCGTTTGTCAGTTGTCCCACCTATGACACACTGATAAGGACTAATAAATCCGAAACCGGTCTGTGCCTGGTGGGTTAAACTGACAAACGACCCTAGCTGTTGTACTAGGTGTCGCGAGTATAATTCAATGCCGGTAGGGGCAAATAGCCCTCGGAGTAGTTGTTTCTCGCGGCACTGACGACTAAAACATTGTGTTAAGCCCTCTGTGGGTGGCAGTCGTGCAACAAAGTACCTGCAGTTAGTAGGTCGCTTCCTACTGTAGCCATTTGAATGGCACGGTTGGGAGTCTGCACGACAGATGGAGCCATTGATTGGCTCCCGCGTACAATGTACTTCCTCTTCGTGATGATACGACGAAGAAACAGCTGGTTCGTTTGTCAGTTGTCCCACCTATGACACACTGATGGGGACTAATAAGTCCGAAACCGGTCTGTGCCTGGTGGGTTGAACTGACAAACGACCCTAGCTGTTGTACTAGGTGTCGCGAGTATAATTCAATGTCGGTAGGGGCAAATAGCCCTCGGAGTAGTTGTTTCTCGCGGCACTGACGACTAAAACATTGGATTTAGAAAAACATCCTGTATAATTCGCTGCAGATTTATGTAGATTACAGAATTTTTATCTGCCATTTGGTAAAACAAAAGGATCAACAAGGCTGCGAAACACATCCGTATGATTTTGAGACCCTTACTAAACTTAAATATTATTAGCACGGACATACACATTGTTTCCTTCGTCTTTTTCATGCTGGTCTTCTTTATACCTATTGTTGTTGATTCAAAAGGAAAATACACAATATTTTTCAAAGAACATATATTACGTTCAGACTGCCACCAACTGCGACAACTGAACAAATCAACAACTCAACAACGACTGACCACACGGTCGGACAAAGCGATACATTACATGACACATGCGCGGTAACATCCCGCCGCCGTTGAAATTACACTAATTTCAAGACATATTACTAATTGGAAGAACACAAATTTTTACAATAGGGCGAGTATATATCCCATTTTTAGTTTTAAGTAACACACTTCTAACGTGATTGTCTTTGCCTTTAAAAATGTCTATCACTCTAGCAATGCACCACGATTGAGGGGGTACATTGTCCTCCTTAACTAACACTAAATTATTAATTTTCACATCGGGTTTATGGTTATGCCACTTTTTTCTCTGTTGGAGTTCCATTATATATTCGGAATTCCAACGTTTTCAAAATACCTGCTTCAATTGTTGGACTTGTTGCCAAACCTTCAATCGGTTGGTAGGTAACGCTGTTACATCTACTTCGGGTAAAGAGATTAACACACTACCAGTAAGAAAATGACCTGGAGATAAATATTCGTACGAGTCAGGATCATCATTTATAGGACATAAAGGTCTAGAATTCAATACTCCCTCAATTTGAACGAGAGCTGTATTCAATTCTTCGTAAGTCAAAGCTGCAGAACCAAGAATTCTTTTAAGATGGTATTTAACAGACTTAACACCAGCTTCCCAAATGTCTCCCCAATGAGGTGAAAAGGGTGGGATAAAAATCCACTCTATATTATCTTTTGCTAACGCGGTATATAACTGTTCTGATTTTGACTTTTGATTAAACAT
>NW_019417674.1:31721-51566 GCF_000390285.2 Anoplophora glabripennis | reverse complement strand
AAATATTAAAATCACCTAAAATTAAGAAATTATTTTCATATAAAAACGGTACAACTTCCAAAAAATTTAAAAAATTACTTACAGATGCAACAGGACATGACGGATCCAAGTATACCAAAATGACGTACAAATAATTACAACTACTTAAACTTACTCTTACACAAACGTAATCAATAAATTTATCACTAAAGTCTAGAACAATTTCCCTCGAAATATATACATTCTTTATAGCTAAAACTACCCCTCCACCTCTTGACTTTCCACTAAGAGTAGTGCATCTATCACTAGGAAATAATTCATTCTCATATACTCCTTCTCTTAACCAGCTTTCAGTTATAGCAAACATGTCATATTCTTCTAAAGTAGCACTCACATTTATTAAAAGTTTATCTAATTTCGAGTTCAGACCCCGCACATTCTGATATAATATCGACAGCATGCAAGAATTTGAGGTACCAGATACGTTTACAGAGTTAATGATCTGTGATTGCTATTTCACAGAAAATATGGAAGATTTATGATGTTCTAGTTTTCTTTTATATACTGTACATTCATCTTTATTCCACACAAAATGGTCATTTTCTGATATCCCTGCATTTACGCAATTAATACATTTAGGTAAAGAGTCGTCAGGACAATCATTAAGTGCATGCTCTGAAGCACATTTTGGACATATAATTTTATTACTGGTACATGATCGTCGGTGATGACTAAGTCCACTACACTTGTAACAAATTTTAATTTCAATGCCATCATAAACTGCACATACATCATAGTTTACAAGTAATGTACCTTGTTCCATAATTTTACAAAATGTTCCAGCATCAACCTCTATTAGTGCCTGATATAAATTATTATTCTTTTTCGTAGTCCAAATTTTTTTTACTCTACAAATACTAGACTCAGAACATACAGGATTTTGTGATTTCACATATTTCAATAATTGCTCTTCTGTGTATTGTTCAATCATTCCAACTATTTTGACTACAGGATTAGTATTCTTTACTTCTTTGACTGTATAATTCACAGACAATTTCGAATTTGCTTCATCTCTAAACTTACATGCATCATCACGACTGCTGCAGCCAATAATCATTCCACCATCTCTAGTATTTTTTATTTGAGAAAATTGTATATTTAAGTCTAATGGATTTAAATTATGCATTATATCGGATTTCGTTTGGGTATTAGATTGTTCTGAATTTTTGGGCTTTATGACAACCATTGACTGTTTATTTGTTATTTGAGAGTAAGACGGTTTTGTACGTGAATCAGGTAATGGTGAAAATTTTGCAAATTTATCCGTGACAAACTTGACAAGCTCACTCTTAGCATTAGTAAATAAAAGCTCCATATCTTTCAGTACATTATTCAATTTAGATTCAATATTGTTTTTCATCACTTTTTCATACTCGTTACGCATTTTATCACATTCATCGCAATACCATCGTAGACCAGGTGTTTTTAATAATTTTATAATTTCAGAAGAAATACCAACACAATTGGAATGAAAAACTTTGCTGCAAAACCCCGCACAAGAAATAGGCGTAGTTTTTCGTCTCTCAATAACTGTATCACATTTACCACATGAAGACATTATTAATGGATTATGGAAAAATTCACTTGTAGATTTTCCACTAATTAATTAATGTACCTTTATATACACTTACATACTACGTATTGTGAATTACAAACATTTTTCACAATCCTAAACTATGAAATTTACAAAGAAGGCTGGAGCACTATAAAACACGTGTTTCACGTTTCACGTTTCAACCTATTTACTAATATTATTACTAATATTATTAATAATATTACTAATAATGTTAACTTTCTTCGCGGAGATGGGTGATAAAGTCACATTACACATCCTATTTCGAAACATTTTCACATTGTTTTGTTCTAGTGTGCTCTAAAATAAAATACGTATTTATTCAAAAATGTTATAGGTAACACGAAGGTACCTACTTGAGATTGGGCTAAGGATATTATTTTCTCTGTTCTTGCGCCGTACATTTCTGTAAAAAGAGTTGATAATTATATTTTCAGAAAGAGTTTCGATTTCGAAAGGTACTTTTATGAAATGTAGGAAAATTCCAAAGAGATCAATTAAAGAAATTATTGTTCAAAAAATATTGTCACGTCTTATCAAAAACATATTATTCTATGTATATAGCATCACATTTCATAAGCAATTCAAAAATATTTCATACGACATTTGAGAATTAAAACAATGTTCTTAGTTAAGTAAAGGAAATCACTATTATAATAATTTTCATTCATATTGTTCATTGTAATTATTTTATTTCGAGTCGTATCTTACCACCTTTTCACGCTCTACTCTGTTTTAAAATTTGTTCGGTACATGTTCTCGCAGGCTTGATTGTTATAGTGTGAATAAAAAAGTTCTACCTATTTGAAATTTGATATTTAAGAATACAGCCATGCCTCATTAAAATATGATTTAGACATAAATTACATTTTAGATCTTGCCATAGTTTCCTTCGTTTTTCAAAATTAAAAGTAGGTTTTGGGAAAGTTTAGTTATTTATAATGCTCGTACAGTGACTTTTTGAAATCGACATGGAAGCGTCTACTTTCGTGACTGCGGCATGAAAATAATGATCTCCATAATTCTTATATCATTTTAGGTTTCCATTAATTAGTTACTAGCTGTTGTCCGCGACTTCCTTGGTGCAATGGATGCACATCCATAGTACTCGGAGAAACCCGCCACGCATCCATAGTAGTCAGGGAAACTGACCGCGCATGTATAGTACTTGGAAAACCAACTGCACATCCATTGCATTCAAGGAAACCCACTGCGCATCCATTGCACTCGAGGAAACCCACTGCGCATCCATTGCATTCGAGGAAATCCACTGCGCATCCATTGTACTTGAGGAAACCCACTGCGCATCCATGGTACTTAGGGAAATCCACTGCGCATCACAGTTTGATAACAATAATTCATTATTCTATTTTTGTGTTAGAGCGGGTTAAACGAAAAAATTATATTAATCCACAATAGAGCACATGGGCGGATATGTGTCAAATTTCATGCTTAAAAACACCCCTTTCCTTGTTCACCCGTTTTTAGGGGTTCTCTTTTTGAAAACCATTGAATACGTGCCTTCTTATTTTCTCAGAAAAGCCCATGGCTGGAATATCATGTTTCTGTCTTGCGCGGGATACGGCTACTGTTTAGATAGACCATCTACCATCCCCATATGCACCCCTCCAAAAAGTGAAAATCGAAATTTTATTTGACCCGTATCTAATAGATTTCAACAAAAAATATTTCTGCCAAATTTCATACATCTAGATCTAACCACTTCCGAAAAAGCCTAAAATTTCAATCCTCTTTTTCAGCCTCTTAGGGGACAAATTTCGAAAGTACCTTCTTAGTGCTCGCCTACGTTGTATAAAGTAACTAATGTAGTCAAACGTAATTTGACTACATTAGTTTCAATAACACAAAATAGTATGAATAGAGTGGATTTGAAGCATACTTACCCGCAAGTCTAAATAACGTCCATACTAACTGCCGTTCCACAGTAGACTAATTCAGGACGACAGTAGTATCACTAGTTGTCCATTTGATCCAATGTTGCCACATTAAGGACGCAATATTATGCCTTAACTCAACGAAGTATATTTGCCGTATATTTTCCGTACACAATTTTTTGGCCCTCTAACGCAATTTGTCTGAACTAAGCGTATACTCCAAGTTTTACTGAACACATAATACTGCGCCCGAAATCGAAAAAAAGTAAGGTCAATATCTCATTTAATTAAAGCGCTAGAGAAATTATTTCCATATCTGCATATGAGCCAAGAGAGGAAAAATTGCCTGGGATGTTGGAAATTGATCAACCGCCAAATACATCGTGAATAACATGGGAAAACATTACTGCGTCCTGTATACGGACGCAGTATTGTACAGGACGCAGTAGTGAATGGCGCTACGCCTATGTATGGACGCAGTATCGTATGCAGGGCAAACATATATATATATACATCCTGCTATCATTGCTGCGTCCTTTCAAAATCCAACCTTACTGCGGCTACCAGAAATACGCTACCTAGCCCAAATCTGATTCATGTATATTAATCTACGTCAAAAATCATGCCCATTGCTACTTTTAGATTTGTAATATCTCAAGGAATAAGAAAGTGCGTATATTAGATATTACTGCGTCCTTTTAATTATAGTATATTGTTGCGTCCAAGGTATATTTTCCTTTCATTGTTAGTATAATGTTGCGTCAAAAATGTATATTTCCTTATAAATTTGTAACAATACTGCGTCCGGCGTTGTTGCCACATTTATCACTGTTCTTTTACTGTACTTTTAACACATGCGGCATGAATTAGTATTTATTCAGCAAGTAAATAAAATGTGCATATTTTGGGCTAGTTATGGGAAACAGCGTCCTCAGCGAGCAGCGTATTCCGAATGAATACAAATGTATTCTTCTTTCTATATAGACTTAAAATTACAAAGAAATAAAACTTCATTTTACTCAATATTTTCAAATGCGAAAATTTAGATTTGTGAGATTTGTCCTAAATTATAACTACTACATTATGTTAAGTAGAATTAAGAAAAGTAGTTCTTCTATATTTCTTCGCTATTCTGAAATATTTTTATTATCAAAGTGGGTCATTAACACGCACGGTTATTATAATGGATTATTATTTGTTTTTGTGACTAGACGCGTTATGGTACATAAAAACATGACGGCTGTGATAATGAGAAACGAAATGGCAATATTGCTTATAACTTATTTGTGGCGAAACTGTGTAATCCACGAGGATAATCTAGAAATACTCCATTCCGCTTATACTTGTCTGTCTTCTATTCTTAGATGTCATTATAATCTTGTCAACTTCACTATAAACACCCTTTCCAGAATAAAAATTCAAAATACACCCTCAAGAAATAAATGCAGTAATACAGCAGCTACAACACCGTTAGAAGACGACCTCTTATGAATATTAAACAATGTCGTCAAAATTCCAAACGTCGATGAGAACTGATTAGAAACCCTTAATCCAACTAGGAACGAAGACAACGATGTCGAAAATAATATCCCTTGCTCCGTTATAAAAAATGCAAATACTCTAAATCAGAATGACGAAATTCAAAATCAGAATGATCAAACTGCAATACTCAGCACGCAAAAACCCCGTTCGAGAATTCCCCTATACGGAAAAATGCATTAACCAATACGTCAATCAAATTATCATAACAGAATCAACAAATTGCACGGCAAACTTCACAATACACGAACCAGTATCTAATAACACACGACACAAGATTACCTTAAAATCAACAGCCACTGAAGAAGAAATAGTGAATTCATTCAAAAAGACTCGACTAAACCCCGCTGACACAATGTACATTAGGAACGATCAATTAAGGAAAAATACAAATCCTCGATTTATGAAAACCCAAGTAGAACAAGACCAAGAAAAGAAAGTTCAAACACGCCGTGGAACTTATCACAAAAAGCGAGTTAAAATGAAATGTCTCATTGTTCCAGGTACCGATAACCATTAAGATGGTTCTCTTTCAAGATGATTTACTTACAAATTAAACTGGAAAAATTAAACATGACACCTAAGAACACACTTATTACAGCTAAATTAGACGAGTTGAAGACATGAATGACAAAACTGCTTACACCGGTATATCTACTTCAATTTCACAAGCTCTACAACTTGTTTCGAACACTAAAATCAAATCAGAAAACCTTATGCCACAGAAAAACTCACGGCTAAAAGAGGACTGCTGAATATAGTAGGTGCAACACAAAAATGTTTTTTTGGTGCAATAGACGATTCTGAGGGAATTAATAAAACAATTAATAAATTAACTGAAAACAACAATCATATGGAATACCAGTTAAAAATTCAAACTAGCTTAACCTCAAACTAACTGACGAGTATAATAAAACAATTCAAACCTTAGCTGAAAATTAGAAAGCAATACAAACTTTCATGACACAAATCTTAGTACAATTATTAACAAACCTAAATCATATTAATGGATTCTTAGAAGAATTAGAACACGCAATCAGGTTTGTATCATGAAACCTGGTACATAACTTAATTTTATCTAAACACAGCCTAATGTATATTCTAAAGAAAGTCAAAGACATATACGGCGACAGAAGTACCCTAAAATTTCTAGACTTATTACTTAGGAACATCAGTTCACTTTTCAAATTGTATTTGTCATTAACTTGCCAAACCTATTACGAGTATCACCTAAACCCAGTCCAAATCAAAACCTCACGATCATTCCCAACACCCCATACCTAGGAATGAATACCAACACTATATCACAACCAGGCAGCCTTGCCCTAAGATAGCCACTTTGACATGCATCATGATATCAATCGTTAAAACCATAGTTACCATGTTAGAAGAAAACCAAATAGCAGTAATACTCAAAAGTTAAATTGAGAATAGCCAATTGTCAGGATGGAATCCAAATCATTTCGTAAGCCGTTATATTAAACCTACCCAACAGTCGCACCATAATAATAGACGGCTAACCTCTGCAACCAAAATCAAAGTTGCATTTCCCATTTTCGAATTACCGAAAATTCAGATATCACAATTATGGAACATGACCATACACCATTTATTAGTCAGACATAATAACACTTACTGTCTATTTACACCAATGGTGTTTTCAGGTATAACTGATGCTCTATTACATACATATCAACGTAAGTATTATTATAAAGAATAGATAAACATAGGTAATTGGGTTACTTGTATCTGTTGAACAGTGGAATGCAAATAAATAAATAAATAAATAAATAAATAAATAATATACAGCAGTGATATGAGGTACATAGTTTTATTTTCCCACAACATAATAATTGTATATTAAAATAAAATATAAAAATAAAATATGTATACGCATATAACTTAAAATATTTAAAAATGAGATTAAAGATACGTTCAATCCAAAAATATTTGAGACGATATTTGAGAATTAAAACAATGTTCTTAGTTAACTAAAGGAAATCAGTATTATAATAATTTTCATTCATATTGTTCGTTGTTATTATTTTATTTTCGATTTTTTACGTTGTACGCTTTTTTAAAATTTGTTTGGCACTATCATTAAACCCAATATATTCTATATATTTATACATGTTGCCGCAGGGTTGATTGTTATAATGTGAATAAAAAAGTTCTATTTGAAATTTGAAATTTAAGAATACAGCCATGCCTCATTAAAATATGATTTAAACATAAATTACACCTTAGATCTTGCCAAAGCCTTCTTCATTTTTCAAAATTAAAAGTGGGTTTTGGGAAAATTTAGAGTTATTTATAACGCTTGTAAAGCGACATGCAAGTGTCTACTTTCGTGACTTTGCGGCATGAAAATAATGGTCTCCATGATTCCAATGTCATTTTAGGTTTCCATTTATTAGTTACTAGCTGTTGCCAGCGACTTCCTTGGTGCAATGGATGCGCATCCATAGTACTCGGAGAAACCTGCCGCGCATCCATAATAGTCGGGGAAACTTACCACGCATATAATACTAGGGAAAACGAACTGCACATCCATTGCATTCAAGGAAACCCACTGCGCATCCATTACAATCAAGGAAACCCACTGTGCATCCATTGTACTTGAGGAAACCCTCTGTGCATCGCAATTTGATAACAATAATTCATTATTCTATTTTTGTGTTAGAGCGGGTAAACGAAAAAATTATTTTAATCGAAAATAGAGGACATGCAGATATGTATCAAATTTCATGCTTAAAAACACCCCTTTCCCTGTTCACCCGTTCTAGGGATTTTCTTTTTGAAAACCGTTGAACACGTGTTTTTGGCTCTACACAAAAATGTATGGGGTATACGAATTTTTTTGACCTCGGATTCGAATTCAGCGTCGAAAAATACATAGGAATACCGTTGTCAGTCATCCAGATCACGACTTTTACTAAAGACATAATACTGCGGCCTAAATCGGAAAAAGTAAGGTCAATATCTCATTTAATTAAAGTGGTAGAGAAATTATTTCCATACCTGCATATGACCCAAGAGAGGAAGAGTTGCCTGGGATGTTGGAAATTGATCAACCGCCAAATACATCGTGAATAACATGGGAAAACATTACTGCGTCCTGTATACGCAGTATTGTTGTGAAATTGAAGTAGATATACCGGTGTAAGCAGTTTTGTCATTCATGTCTTCAACTCGTCTAATTTAGCTGTAATAAGTGTGTTCTTAGGTGTCATGTTTAATTTTTGCAGATTAATTTGTAAGTAAATCATCTTGAAAGAGAACCATCTTAATGGTTATCGGTACCTGGAACAATGAGACATTTCATTTTAGCTCGCTTTTTGTTATAAGTTCCACGGCGTGTTTGAACTTTCTTTTCTTGGTCTTGTTCTACTTGGGTTTTCATAAATCGAGGATTTGTATTTTTCCTTAATTGATCGTTCCTAATGTACATTGTGTCAGCGGGGTTTAGTCGAGTCTTTTTGAATGAATTCACTATTTCTTCTTCAGTGGCTGTTGATTTTAAGATAATCTTGTGTCGTGTTATTAGGTACTGGTTCGTGTATTGTGAAGTTTGCCGTGCAATTTGTTGATTCTGTTATGATAACATTGGATAACATTATTGACGTATTGGTTAATGCATTTTTCCGTATAGGGGAATTCTCGAACGGGGTTTTCGCGTGCTGAGTATTGCAGTTTGATCATTCTGATTTTGAATTTCGTCATTCTAATTTAGAGTATTTGCATTTTTTATAACGGAGCAAGGGATATTATTTTCGACATCGTTGTCTTCGTTCCTAGCTGGATTAAGGGTCTCTAATCAGTTCTCATCGACGTTTGGAATTTTGACGACGTTGTTTAATATTCATAAGAGGTCGTCTTCTAACGGTGTTGTAGCTGCTGTATTACTGCATTTATTTCTTGAGGGTGCATTTTGAATTTTTATTCTGGAAAGGGTGTTTATAGTGAAGTTGACAAGATTATAATGACATCTAAGAATAGAAAACAGACAAGTATAAGCGGAATGGAGTATTTCTAGATTATCCTCGTGGATTACACAGTTTCGCCACAAATAAGTTATAAGCAATATTGCCATTTCGTTTCTCATTATCACGGCCGTCATGTTTTTATGTACCATAACGTGTCTAGTCACAAAAACAAATAATAATCCATAATAATAACCGTGCGTGTTAATGACCCACTTTAATAATAAAAATATTTCAGAATAGCGAAGAAATATAGAAGAACTACTTTTCTTAATTCTACTTAATATACTATAGTAGTTATAATTTAGGACAAACCTCACAAATCTAAATTTTCGCATTTGAAAATATTGAGTAAAATGAAGTTTTATTTCTTTGTAATTTTAAGTCTATATAGAAAGAAGAATACATTTGTATTCATTCAGAATACGCTGCTCGCTGAGGACGCTGTTTCCCATAACTAGCCCAAAATATGCACATTTATTACTTGCTGAATAAATACTAATTCATGCCGCATGTGTTAAAAGTACAGTAAAAGAACAGTGATAAATGTGGCAACAACGCCGGACGCAGTATTTTTACAAATTTATAAGGAAATATACATTTTTGACGCAACATTAAACTAAAAATTAAAGGAAAATATACTTGGACGCAACAATATACTATAATTAAAAGGACGCAGTAATATCTAATATACGCACTTTCTTATTCCTTGAGATATTACAAATCTAAAAGTAGCAATGGGCATGATTTTAGACGTAGATTAATATACATCAATCAGATTTGAGCTAGGTAGCGTATTTCTGGTAGACGCAGTAAGGTTGGATTTTGAAAGGACGCAGCAATGATAGCAGGATATATATATATTGAAATATGCACAAATTATGCAACCAACAATACAAATTNCACTTCCATGCCGCCATGACACTTCTTGTTAGCGACCTGCCCTCAACCTCCTCAGGTAGCCACCCCCGTGCCGCCATGACACTTCTTGCATGCCAACACCCACGCATCTCTTGCACAACGACAATGCCCACAAGAAGTCGCTGAAGAAGCGCGCCGAACTCGATAGACACTGGCCATGTGACGTCACTTCCTGGTCCAGAACCGGCCTATTATATCTACTAATAATATTCAGCATTGATATGAGGTAGTTTTATTTTTCCCACAACATAAGAATAATATATTAAAATAAAATATAAAAATAAAATATGTATACGAAATACAAACTTAAAATATTTATATGAAATCAAAGATAAGTTAAAATAAAATACATTCAAAATGGGCATTTAAATCTGAGATCATACGTGACATAAAATAAATCAAAAACGAGTAATAATTTCCGCTAATTTCAAACTGAGATCCTATGTAATATATAACAAACAAAAAATTAGTCTGTCTTAATCAGTGTCAGAATTGTTATTTTTTATATAGGTATTCTGCACGAAGACTTTTATTTTCAACCAGTCTTTATTTTCAAGTACTACGGGATGTTCAGTTTTCAGTTGGTCGCATTCAAATCATTTGGGTGGTTTCTTTTCTTTGATGTGCTTAGAGAAAAATATCTTTACAATTTTTTTTTGTTCAGCTGTCCATGGAACCAAGGTTCTTTGCTTGCCCTTTTTAATTTTTGTGATATTCTTTTTAATTGTTCCACTTGTAGTTGCACTTGTATCTACAGAGCTGCTTGCCTTAGTACTTTCCTCATGGCTGTAATTCAAAGGTATATCTTTTGTGAAAATACTTTCTGTTTCATCTTCATTCTCTTCATCAGTATAGTCTTTTTCTTCTGAATCTAGTAAATCTTCTAAATTCAATTCTATTTCATCTAGCGTCTTACCTTTGTACTCTTTAAGGGTTCCACTTTCTAACAGTAATAGTAGTTTTGAAAGTATCGATGTCTGATGTACATCATCTGGAAGTCGATACGAATTTTTATGAACACCAATTGTGTGACCCATGAATGTAGCCAACTGATCAACTTCTGTTTCCTTTAGAGAAAATAATTGGGATAATGTTGCCAAATGTTTTCGTAACTTGGTGCATGTGATTGAAGATGGATTTTTTGCCCCACTTTTACTCGCATACTTTTCTAAAACCTTATATCCAGTCAGAGGCGTAGAAAGATCTGGTTTGCCAAACAAATAGGGGTTACTATCAGGTACTAGTTTTGGTCTTACTGATAAAAGAATGTTTATGTGTTCCTGTATGTCTGCACTGAATAAAACAGCAACTCCTCTTCCTCTTTTACCTCTGATAACAACTCTTTTAAAATAACATTTTAGTAACATTTTCTCTGTAGAAGACAATAAGTCATTGAATTCATCATATGCGTTTTCAGATCCATGGTTTAAATAAGTATGAACTGTAATTCTCCAGGTCTTTTTCTGTTGAGGAGAATTACCCTGCAATAAATAGTTTCCAGTAATCTTGCGAATGCCTCTTTATTAACTGTATTTGTTTTTAAATTGTCAATGGCAGCTTTTGCGTTGTCAACTAAATATTGTTTTAATTTTTTTAAGTCATCGGCAAGAGGTACAATTGTAATTTTGTTCCATTTTTTCATATTAAGGTCACCTGCTGCTTGACTAGATATTTCAAATTTCCAGTTTGTCGTGAAGAGATGAATCATATTTTTAAGGTTCACTTCAACTTCTGCTATTGAAATTGTGGGCACCTTTTTCGTTAAGTATAATGAGAGTGCTATTTCGCAACACTGCTTCAACGATGTTGCGATATTCATGGCACACGTGGGGGCATTATACAAATCATTAGCAATGTCATATTTCGAAACTATTTTAGTCGCTTCAATTATTAACTCAAAGTATTGAGGTTGCAGTGCTTCAAAAAGACTACCAATCTTTGGTTCCTTTTCTTTTAAGACTAATAGAAGCCTCGAGAGCTGTCTCATTTTCCTGGATGTTACCTGTATAAAATGTTTCTCTCGATGAGTCCTTAAATATCTCGCTCCAAAAGCACAAATAAGAACATCTTTTTTTGCTTCAAAACTAATTTTATCTGGCCTCATTCGAGGAAAGACTTGATTTTTCAGTTGAGGATTAATAGGAACATTTGTATTGTTAATTAAAACATTCTGACCCTCGGCTTGTGCACGGTTTCCATCCTTAGCTCCACTACATATTTTTCTATGTCGATAAAGTAATTTGGATGAAAAGAATCCGAAGCAAGAAGAACAAGGTAAAATATTTCGATTTTTGTTTATTGGCGATCTCACTGGCTTGAAGTAACCACAAGTGTTTCCTATAAAATTACCCTTTTTTCTTAATTCACTAATCAGGCGTTTTCTCTCCTTAGAGGAGGGTTCAAGAGACATAATTTTGGCAACTTCTATCTCATTGGAATGATTCCTACAAAAGTAACAATGGTCAGGCTTTCTTTTTTTCTTGGATTCATTAGTTTGAGGTCCACTTTTAACTATTAGAGATTTGTTTTGGGATATTAACAGTTGATAATTATTTTCAAGTGATTCGGTAATATCAGTGATATTTGATTGGAGTGAACATTTATTACCAGTGGTTCTACTAGTGTTAAGAATATTGCTAATTTTATTTTTAGGACGTGATAAATTTAAATTCGATTTTGAAGTGGAGGACAAGTAAAGATCATCATAACTCTCAGTATCTACATTTTCTCTTTCCAGCATTGGATCAGATGACACACGATGGGAAGTAGTGGACGAATCACAACGAGAATTATCAGAGGATGAACGTTTTGATGAATGAGATGAGTCGGATAACAATGATCGAAGACGCCGTCCTTTCTTTTTCCGCTGAAATTCAAAAAGGAGATACGATATTTCTTGAAAGATTATATTATAATTAATTACCTCTATCGAAGGACTGTAGGATGGACCCGCATCAGAGTCATCGAAGGGGGAGTATTCCTAAAAAATGCATGTGCATATTTATGTTGCTACTATTACAAGTTACCTACCTCATTAATGATTGGAAAACTGTCATCAAGTTTTTGGTCACCATCATTTGCAATAGCTTCAGGAGGCGGCGGCGGCGTCTCATGAATGATTGGAAAATTGTCACCCTGTTTTTGGTCACCATTAAATGCTTCAAGAGGCGGCGTATAAATCTTGAAAGAAAACTAATGTAAAAAACAACAAAAATACTTTCTGCTAGTAAGAATACCTCAAAATCAGAATAATTGCAATTTGGGGGCGGACTTGATGTATCTGATTGACCCTAAAAATTAAAGCAACATGTATATTAAAATGCATCTGAGCATAACACATTTTCAAAAAATGGTACCTAAGAATGGTAATTGTGTGCTACTGGTATTTTTAAGCTAAAATTGTATGGTGTTTTTTTATGTCAACTTTAACAGAATGTAAATAACATGTCCGAATTTATGGTTGGTACTTCGATCAAATTCAAACTTGAACAATACTTCGCCATAAGTGCTTAAGTTTGAGTTTGATCGAAGTAACGACTATAAATACGGACAATTTGTATCTACTAAGAAAATAGAAACAAACATGCGTGAGAAACTCTTTTTAGATTGCTTGTTAATTATTACAAAACCATTCTTAAAACTGTAATAGAATTAGAACAGCGATGAACTGTAATAGAATTACAACCTTTTTCGATGTTCATATGACTACCATATTCATCAATACATAAAATATAAACTATACACAATCATATTTATATTTAATGAGCCAAAATTAATCAATATATCAAAACTAAAAATAGTAATTTACTAGTTTAAAATTAAAATAAGAAAATGATTATGAGAATGGAAATTGTAACAAAACTTACCTTGTTTACATTTACTTCAGCTGAGAGGACGATATTTATTTATTTATTTATTTATTTATTTATTTATTTAACAAAGTATACTCAACAGGCCAATTACAGAGTATATNCTGAAAATATTTATTAAATTGATAGATTTTCTTAGAAGAATCACATGGTGTAGTAAAATTAAGTCGAATTGTTCTATTTTATGTCTAGTTTTAAAAGAATATCACAAATTTGTACAATGCAAGTTATATAATGGAAAATGACTCCGGAAATGTCAAAATCCACATGAAATTCAAAATAAAACAATTTTCCAACGATAATTTCTTGAAAAAATCAGCACAGAAATGTAGTACATGTTTGTCACCAACAAACCACAGCAGTACAAAACATCTGTACTTCATTTAAAGATTTTCATCGAATTTTGAAACGGTAGCTTTGTACACTAGCGGCTATCGAAGGAATTTTACTAAATTTTCAATCTACATGCAAATAATGTTATAGAAATTTAAAGTGTTATACCTTTAGCAAGTTCACATCCTTAGAACTGGATTTGATCCAATATACAGGTGCATTGTACAAGAAAACAAAATTGTATCATGTCAAACGACAAACTTTGTAAATCTTGTTTTTAATCTAACGGTGAGTGTGAATCTGCTGTAGACATTGGCTAGTGCATCTTCCAAGGACTAAAAAACAGTATTTATTTCATGTTGTAAACTTTTCCATAAGTGAAAAATTTGTGAAAAACGATGTCATTTCGACATCTAGAACAAAAATAAGCCATAAACATTTAAATAAATGTAAACCCAAGTGGAAAATATGCAAGAACTTTAATAAAGAGGTCATAGAATAGACTTAGATAGATAAAAACAGTTTTAAGTAAGAAATGTTACTGTATTTTCATAATTTAGCATAGGTTCAGAGTAGATGTAAAATTATAGCCTACAATAGCAAATGGGGTATCAAAATAACGAGAATTGTATCCTATAAAAATAAAAATAAAGTATAATTTTCAGTTTTAGAAATCCGTATGCCCAAAATTCCATAAAATAAGTTCATCTCATTTGACAGGTGACGTCGTATCCACAACAAACTTCTTTTGTTTTTGGGTTTATTAAAAGTGTTTTGGACGAAAACAGCCAGTTTGCTCATAATCCTTGAACGGTAAACATCTGTAGTAATCTAAAATAAAACGAGTGAAAATCACAAGTAAACTCAAGGCAACTCAATTATTTTAAAATTTGTACCTTTCCAAATCTCAAATGTCAAACTAATGTGAGGTTATAATTTCGTCACAAGTTGTAAGAAAAGGAATTAGTCCGAACAGGGATCAAACATAAGAAAATTAAACTAGTAAATCAACGAACTGTTAAGATTTGTGACCAATCAAGTGCTTCGACTGCAGCGAATTTTCGAAAAGGGAATAAAGTGCGGATTAAAATTTGTGACCAGTGCCTGAGGGGAATAAATGGAACGGAGGAGAATCTGACGGCTTCAGAACGAGTTAATGGCTGAAAACAACGAGAAAGTCTAGTTCCAGTTCAGCAGGCCTGCCAACTTCAAGATCGTCGGAGAACTTCAAAATTTCAAAATACAAGGTAGATCATTTTATTTAACTGCAGTTAAAAGGGATATTTTATTGGCCACATATTTAAAAACGTTGAGCAATGAATGATAAAGATATTTAAAACAAATTTTTAACAAATTTCAAAACAAAAGTTTCATTTAACCAATCAAATTTGAAAAGTCATATAAATAAAGAGATCTCAATTTCTAATTTTAGTATAAGTTTAGATTAAGAAAATATTTATAACTGTATATCTGAACATCCGTTGTAGTAAATATAGCTGACGCTTGTTAAAGTTATACGACTTATTTATTATTCCATGTGTGCTATTTGAGGAAAATCTATATAGTGAGATAGACAAAATTTATGAAAAGAAGTAGATTCTTACTTGAATAGAATATTGAACCCGCCTCCTGCTCGAGGGAGTTGCTCACATAAAATATAAAATATAAAAAAAAACTTAAGTAAAATGTTAAATAAATAAAGTGGAATATAGTGGCCATTTAAGCATCTGCAGGTAAATATAAAACTTGTGTGAATTGTACTTACGTCTTTTACATGTACACTACACTACACATAACATACTTTAGTAACACACATATGCAGGGGCTATTCAAAACATTAAGTTTCAAAATAAAACATTCATGCATAAAATTTTAACTTACACATAAAACAACATTCAACACAACAACATATATATATATACAGCGTGGTAAAAAAGTTCTGCATAAAATTCATATTTTCGTTAAACAATTTTTTTTCGAAAAACGCTGACCCGTCGATTTTTATTTGATCCAAGGCACCTTGTTATGCGGAAAATTTTTTTTTTCGATAATCCACTTACGGCAGCGATGACATAATTTTTTTTTTAAATGACGCATATTTTTTTCGTTCGAAATTGATGACAGTGATAATTATCTAAACAACGGTGTGAAAATTTCGATGTCNGGGGGTTAGGGGGTTGAAGAAAAATTAATTATTATATAACCGAAATATGGGAAAAAATCAAAATCAGTTAACGTGTTTCGGCGTTTTAAAAAAAATTAACTCATTCAAAAGATATGAATTTTATTCCATACTTCTGGCCAGCCCTGTGTATATATATTCTTTATTCTTATTCTTATTCTTACCCTAAGAAAGTCCTTAATAAAATAATTTTTAGTTCATCTGAAATTAATAATCCTTTTATCTCGGTTACAAATTTTGAAAATAATAATAGTAATAATGACATTACTAGTATCAGTAGCGAGAATGATCCAATTGTGTGATTTGTAAAAATCTCTACCTTTTATACAATCATTAACTCCAAAATTAATAAATGTTTTCAAAAATTTAAATATTCGGTTTGCAAATAGAAATATCAAAACTGGTTCTGAAATATTTTCTAAAATTGAATCTTCTGTTAAAACTCTTGAAAAATCCAATGTTGTTTATAAAATTCCATGTCATAACTGTAATAAATCTTACATATGTCAGACTTCTAGAACCCTAAAAGGGCGTATTACGTCACACAAAAGTGACTGTAGACTTAATAAAAAATCTTGTGGACTATCTGAGCATNTTCCCGGGTCGATTTGATTTATTTCAAAACGAATACGGTTTTTAAGTTCTTCCAAATGACCTGGTCTGTTTGTGTACACACGCGATTTCAAATAGCCCCACAAAAAAAGTCTAGAGGTGTTAAATCAGGCGAACGCGGAGGCCACTCGATTGTTCCGCGTCGCCCGATCCACCGGCCAGTAAACGTTCCATTTAGAAAAAAGTAAAATGATTACTCAGGAGGGGGGGAAAAGTATAAAAGTTATAATGGGGTAATTAATAAATTGTATGGTCTTCCTAAGATTCATAAACCTCAGTTGAGCTTGAGACCGATTATATCAGGCATCAATAGCCCCAATAGAGGTGTTTCACAATTAGTTACTAATATACTTACCTTGGCTTATAACAGTAATAATTCCTTTTTTGTGAAAGATTCTTTTGATTTTTATTTTTGTAACTTTATTAATGAATTTCAGTTACCCAATGATTATGTGATATTCAGTCTAGATGTCAAAGCTCTTTTTAATAATATTACAATAGATTTTGCTAAACAAGCAATTAATCAACATTGGGACGACATTAAATTGCATTGCAAAATAACAAAAACTAGATTCCTACAGTTGCTAAATTTCTTGTTTGACTCCACAGTGTTCAGTTTTTATAAACAAATTTTGGGGATGCCAATGGATAGTCCAGTATCACCGATCCTTGCACAGTATGTGATGGATGATCAACAAAAAATCAATTTGATTCTGGGTATGAGAACTAGAGTAATAGCTACAAGTCATCATTCACTTAAAAACATTAATTTACAACATTTGTACAATTTATTTATTAAATGTGGTTATCCACCTCCTCTTCTTAAAAGTCTGTTGTTCTCGGGTGTTCAAGACTTTCGGAATAATAATTCAGTAATACAAAATTTTTATTATTTTTCAGTACCATATTTAGGTGCTGTTTCTTCCAAATTAAAAAAATGTCTGTCTGGACAAGGTGGTCAAGTTGGCTCTTAAAAATCATTTAACGGTAAATAATCGTTCACTAAATTAAAAGATAAAGATCTGCTATTGCAGCAGTCCAGTGTAGTTTATTGCATCCCATGTATGGATTGTGATTTGAAATATATAGGTCAAACAAAACAAAAACTAAAAGATAGAGTTACAGCACATAAAAGTGACATACGACTGAATAAACACAGTTGCATGTTGGCAAATCATTGTTTAATCTCAGGTCACAGAATGAATTATGACAAAATTTTAGTATTAGATTCAGAAACAAACCATAAAAAAAGAAAATTTTTAGAGATGTGTCAAATTGCAAGGGAAGGCAATCCAATGAATGCAATGTAGCGTAATTTATACTTTTTTATTAAATCAATATTTTAATAACAGGGACAGTCTTTCAGGCGACACCCTGTATAGTGGTATGTGACCTTTGTTGTTATTTTTGTTNGAAAATTAGAAAGCAATACAAACTTTCATGACACAAATCTTAGTACAATTATTAACAAACCTAAATCATATTAATGGATTCTTAGAAGAATTAGAACACGCAATCAGGTTTGTATCATGAAACCTGGTACATAACTTAATTTTATCTAAACACAGCCTAATGTATATTCTAAAGAAAGTCAAAGACATATACGGCGACAGAAGTACCCTAAAATTTCTAGACTTATTACTTAGGAACATCAGTTCACTTTTCAAATTGTATTTGTCATTAACTTGCCAAACCTATTACGATTATCACCTAAACCCAGTCCAAATCAAAACCTCACGATCATTCCCAACACCCCATACCTAGGAATGAATACCAACACTATAACACAACCAGGCAGCCTTGCCCTAAGATAGCCACTTTGACATGCATCATGATATCAATCGTTAAAACCATAGTTACCATGTTAGAAGAAAACCAAATAGCAGTAATACTCAAAAGTTAAATTGAGAATAGCCAATTGTCAGGATGGAATCCAAATCATTTCGTAAGCCGTTATATTAAACCTACCCAACAGTCGCACCATAATAATAGACGGCTAACCTCTGCAACCAAAATCAAAGTTGCATTTCCCATTTTCGAATTACCGAAAATTCAGATATCACAATTATGGAACATGACCATACACCATTTATTAGTCAGACATAATAACACTTACTGTCTATTTACACCAATGGTGTTTTCAGGTATAACTGATGCTCTATTACATACATATCAACGTAAGTATTATTATAAAGAATAGATAAACATAGGTAATTGGGTTACTTGTATCTGTTGAACAGTGGAATGCAAATAAATAAATAAATAAATAAATAAATAAATAATATACAGCAGTGATATGAGGTACATAGTTTTATTTTCCCACAACATAATAATTGTATATTAAAATAAAATATAAAAATAAAATATGTATACGCATATAACTTAAAATATTTAAAAATGAGATTAAAGATACGTTCAATCCAAAAATATTTGAGACGATATTTGAGAATTAAAACAATGTTCTTAGTTAACTAAAGGAAATCAGTATTATAATAATTTTCATTCATATTGTTCGTTGTTATTATTTTATTTTCGATTTTTTTACGTTGTACGCTTTTTTAAAATTTGTTTGGCACTATCATTAAACCCAATATATTCTATATATTTATACATGTTGCCGCAGGGTTGATTGTTATAATGTGAATAAAAAAGTTCTATTTGAAATTTGAAATTTAAGAATACAGCCATGCCTCATTAAAATATGATTTAAACATAAATTACACCTTAGATCTTGCCAAAGCCTTCTTCATTTTTCAAAATTAAAAGTGGGTTTTGGGAAAATTTAGAGTTATTTATAACGCTTGTAAAGCGACATGCAAGTGTCTACTTTCGTGACTTTGCGGCATGAAAATAATGGTCTCCATGATTCCAATGTCATTTTAGGTTTCCATTTATTAGT
>NW_019417674.1:11176-31511 GCF_000390285.2 Anoplophora glabripennis | reverse complement strand
TTGTTTATAATAGAATGTTTGACTATAGTTACAATTACTTTTAATTAAAAATTTTAACAATGTTCTTGTATACTTCGTTTTTGATGGTTTTTATAGGATAATCTCACGTTTATGTCTTGAGAAAGGAAATAAACATTTCCGAAAGCTTGACAACAACACAGAGTGTTCTTATTACATTAGCCCTTAGCACTATTGACTGCAATCCCAAATACATCACTGGTTTTTATATATATATAAGAAAAAAACTAGTGATGTATTTGGGTTTGCAGTCAACAGTCCTAAGGGCTAGTATAATAACACCGTGTTGTTGTCAAGCTTTTCTGTTTATTTCCTTTCTCAAGACATCTATAATATAATTGATATCTGTATTAGAATAATAAGTTATAAAAGTTTATTACATACTTACATAATCTGAGATTATAATATAAAAACCATCAAAAAAAGGAGATACAAGAACATTGTTAAAATTTTATGAACTCCAACTGATTTTTATATTATAAACTCGTGTTATGTAAGTATGTAATAATAGTGTACGCAACTCCAGTACAGACAAGAGATGAATTGCTGCAAAAAATTAATTTCAATTGTGATAATAATAGGCATGCCCCAGAAATGCTTTTTCGTGTTCAAACAAATAACATCTGTAGTCTTAAAAAGTGTGTGGAGGTGGAATATTGAAAACATATTTTGATAGTTTTCTTTCTATTAAAGAATTTTTTTGACTTACCCTATATTTCTGTTTTGTTTTTCTATTTTGTATTATATGTAAAGTGGGTTTGTCAAATTGTGTTAGTGAAAATTACATTAGCAGACAGTAAGATTTTCTAGACTCTTATTTTAAAAATATGTACGATTCTAACATAGCAATAATTATGTCCAATTAAAAATTTTAAAAAAATGGTGGAGGCGCCCCTCGATGTACAGGGTGATTCACTATATTTTGACCCCCCTTTAACTTTTTTGTTTTAAGAGTTATAAAAAAATGTGAATATAAAAGTTGCACGATTTTTTATTAATTTTCGAAAATGAGTAGAAAAACAAATAAAGTCCAAATAAAATGGCCACGGAGTTAACTTTGTTAAGTTAAATGGAACACCCTGTATATTTTTACATATTTGGATACAACGTTCCCTGTCGAGCATAGTCATATAGGGTGTGTTGGGTCCACTCTAACAATGAGGGAGATAATATTAAAAAACGAAAAGAAGGTTTTTTATTAAGAAAGTAAGACATCTTGTAATTGTTAGACCTCAATCAGGCATTTCTGCCTTTTTTCCATTACAGATTTAGTTAAAATATATTTTGATATATCGGACATTGATACAGTCCAAAATGCGTATAGGCAATGTAACGAAATCTAATTAGGCCGTTAGAGGTCTAATTACTCATGGACATTATATGGTAGGTCTTGACAGTGACAGGTAGGTCTTGACAATATTGTTATGGATTGACATTGCATTATTATTTAATTAAAATAGGTTACACAGAAGTAGAAAATTATTTAGAATTAAAATAGAGTATGGAGAACTTTGCTCTATTTTAATTCCTATAATATTTCAATTTTCTACTTCTGTGTTCATTTTAATTAAATAATAATACAAATTGTCAAACAATAACAATATTGTCATGACATTACCTGTCACTATCACGGCCTACTATATAATATTATCCATTAATTGGGCCTCTCACGGCCTAATTAATGAAATTTAGATTTTAAATTGTCATAACTTCTGAATGCCTTAATCGATTTCAGTAAACGATGGCTCATGTTAAAGAACTATTAATAAAATTTATATTTATAATATGGGAATAAAAATATTATTTTCCTGCGCAAAGATAGACGACGCTAATGAGAAAAGTTTTGTAATTGTTTCCGTTTAATAAAAAAATTTATTGGAAAAAATTAGTTGGAACTAGTCGAAATATTTCCAACATGAATTTAAAAAAATCCATTAGTGCGCAGTATTTGGCTAATTTGAAAGGAAAAAGAGAAATCCAATTTGCCGTAAAAACAAAGACAAATATCGACAAAATTGAAGAGGTATATACACTGAGCTCGTAAAGTTTGGAATAAATTCGATGAATCGTTATTGAAGGGTTTTGACAGCAAATCCTCGGACACGTCAACTTTAGTTTATAAAATGTCACTTTTTTTCAGCCATCGACTTTTTTTTGTTTTGTGTGTTTTTGAGCTATGACGTCATCGGCAATTTTTTTAAATGTCGCCCCATATTTTTTTCCACGGATTTCGATAGAGCACATTTTTCTGAGTACGAATATGTCAAAAACGTATGACCTTCAAAATGGAAGTTTTCGAGATATTCGGTTCCAAAGTTTCAAGAATGCATTATACAAGCGATGACAAAGTACTAATCATTTATCAAGGAAGCTCTGAAAAAATTACAGTTTTGATAGTTGTCAGAATTTTGAAGTTTGTCCTCGCAAGTTTGTGTTTTATTTTAAGTTAATTAATCATTATTCTATCAGAATTCATTTTATTTGAAAATGGTTCGTCGTTTGAGTGAAAGGGAAAGAATCGAAATTTTGATGATGATCGGTTACGGGGACAGAGCTCGCACACAAGTAGAAGTTTGCCGTTTATTTAATAACAAATATCCAAACAGAGAACCAATTACACAGTCCACGGTTAGTAAAATAGAGCAAAAGTTTTTAGAAATGGGTCATGCGAGAGATCGCCCTAGAACGGGTCGTCCACCAGTACAAGAAGATGTTAAATTGAATGTTCTACTAGAGCTTCAAGAAAATCCCCATTTACCCACCCGCCAAGTGGCGGCAAACAACGGAATAGTTCAAAGCTCCGTCTTAAAATATTTGAAATTGTACAAATGGCATCCGTATAAAGTGGTTTTGGTCCAACAATTAAACGAAGATGATCCTGACCGTAGGTTACAGTTTTGTGAAACCATGTTGCAACGCCTGATTGATGACGACGGATTCTTACGCAATATTATTTTTTCTGATGAGGCTACCTTTTATCTCGACGGCACAGTAAACCGGCAAAACTGTAGATATTGGTCTCCTGAAAATCCACACTGGAAAATGGAAACTCGTAGTCAGTTTCCACAAAAAGTTAACGTTTGGGCTGGCCTTGTTGCTAACCGCATTTTGGGTCCATTTTTCATTGAAGGCGCATTAACAGGTGAAAAATATTTTGAATTTTTAAGAGACGTTTTAGTCCCTGCACTTGCGGTGCTTTACCCAAATGACGTAGATCCCGATCTGCCCAATAACACGATATGGTACCAACAAGACGGTGCACCTCCTCATTTTGCAGTGATCGTTCGCAACTATTTAAACCAAATATTTGCTAACCGTTGGATTGGTCGAAGAGGAACTATCGAATGGCCCCCTAGATCTCCGGATCTCACTCCCCTAGACTACTTTTTATGGGGCTATTTAAAGAGCAAAGTCTACTTCAATAGACCAAATACCATTGAAGAATTAAAGGACAGAATTCGCAATGAAATTCGAGCCATTCAACCAGATATTCTTCATAAGGTTCTGCAGGAGTTTCAGTGGCGAATGGGATATTGCCAAGAAGTGAATGGAGGTCACTTTGAAAATTTCCTTTGATTTTCTTGTTTACTTTAATTATTTATCATTTGTACAGAAACCTTTTTTCATTTGTTAAAATTGTTGCTGATTATTACTTAAAAAATTAAACAAATTGCTACTAAAATCTCTTAAATGTTCGATAAGCTCTTAAAAAACTTGACCCACACGATACCTTGTATATGGTACATCCTTGAACCTTTATAACCTAATAGACAGTTTAAGTTATGTATCCGACATAATGTATACGTAGAATTTAACCATTGCGCATGCTCAAATTAGTATCATGATCATCTACAATCAACTTAAACTGTCTATTATCTCGAAAACTTCCATCTTGAAGGTCATACGTTTTTGACATATTCGTACTCAGAAAAATGTGATCTATCGAAATCCGTGGAAAAAAATATGGGTTGCCATTTAAAAAAATTTCCGATGACGTCATAGCTCAAAAACAAACAAAACAAAAAAAAGTCGATGGCTGAAAAAAGTGAGATTTTATAAACTAAAGTTGACGTATCCGAGGATTTCCTGTCAAAACCCTTCAATAACGATTTATGGAATTTATTCCAAACTTTACGAGCTCAGTGTATAATGTAGGAAATCGTCGAGTTTCACATTTCAGTATATAAGATCGACGTGCCGAGGAGTTAAATATTCAAGAAGGCAGTTACGTGTATGTTTTCCTGTTTCGGCACAATTGTAGCACGACTGTAAATACGGCGTGTTGGGCCTTCTCCGAATTAAAACCGAAGCTGAGCACGCCGTGTAAGTGCCCTTTGACACATCACCAACGGTCATCGTATTATTATTATTGTTATCAATTATAGAAAAAATGTGAAATTTACTTAAATTTAAATTTACTGAAAAGTATTCTGTTTCCTATGCCTTCTCATATATTTTAGGGTTAGTTAAAAAAAATCTAAAAAGAACAACTATAACACTAATTTATACAATTATTTATTTAATTTGATGTTAAAATTACATCAATACTTTTAAAAACATCAGTTACTTGAGTTGGTTTACAAAAATGTATAGGCATAATAACAGATATTTCGTAGGCTTGTTGCTTTGATGATCATGAAAATGGTAATTAATTTATAAAATACTTTTAATTTTATGATTTTTTATGTTTTAGCCTAAATTTATAAGGCAGTTTATTGAAAAACAAAATATGGAAGACTTTGATGTTGTTTCTGGATCTCGTTATATTGGTTCAGGTGGAGTTTTTGGATGGGATCTAAAAAGAAAATTTATATCCAGAGCCGCAAATTTTGTAACTCAAATCTTATTACGACCTAGTGCAACTGACCTGACAGGATCTTTTCGATTATATAAAAAAGATATTTTAGAAAATCTTGTAGAAAACTGTGTTTCTAAAGGTTATGTATTTCAAATGGAGATAATTGTTAGGGCCAGGCAATTAAAATATAGCATTGGTGAAGTACCAATTACATTTGTGGATAGAGTTTATGGAGAATCAAAACTTGGCAGTTCAGAAATTATGCAATTTGCCAAATCTTTAGTATATTTATTTGGTACAACATAATTTTCATACTTATGTCATAAATAGTTTCTTTTTCTTTAATGTGTAAGAAATCTAAAGAATTTTTAAGTTTGTGAGTTATTTATATGAATCGGCATTAATGGATTACTATATTTTTTTTCATTTAAGATATGATTTTAATGTTTGTTATCTTAAGTTAAATTTAATAAATTAAAATGATTAATTTCACCGAAAAAAATATTTTTTCCCAGACATGTATAGTGAAGTAGTGAAGATACAAAATATATAGAAACAGAAAATAAAATAATGAAAAAAATACTTTAATATGACCTAGTTAGAAGACTAGATTAGATTTTATAAGATATATAAATACTTATAACTACAGAACAAATAATAATTTTGTTTTCTGAAAATAATGTACTCTTGTTAAAACTTCCTAATGTAGACGGTTTTAGAGAAAAACGGCTGTTAATTAAATTCTCACAATATTACGGTGTATAAAATAACTGACTTTTCTCAAAGTAGGCTTATGTCAAAACTTATTGATGGATGTGTCATAAACAACGCATACATTCTTAGTAATATATTGAAATTAGGTAAAAAAAGGATCGAAAGGTAACTATATTATCTCGTGTTTGTGTAAATTTTAGATTTTTAAGTTACAAAATACCTCTAGGGCCTAAACGTAGCGCAGTTTTCGTAGCTAGCTCGTATTTTTGTCACCCAATCACGTTTTCGGCACACGAAACCGGAATCCTTTCTAATATTCTTCTGAATTCTTTTTAAAGTACAATTTCTTTTTAAGGTGCGAATTCTTTTTATAAAATTAGAGTCCTGGATTGACAACAGAAGTTGTCAACTGTGGTTTTTAAATACGAATTATTTTCTGAAGTATTTAGTGCCGGTGTCCTACAACCTGGTGCATGTAGCGTAACGCTATTGAGTTTCCTTTCTTCAGCTGCGACCGTTTAGTCTCGACGCTTGAAGTCAACTGGCGAAAGGGAGGAAAGGATGGGCGCCGTTGTTTTTAGCGTAGGCCTGAATGATTTGGGGCCGAGGGGACTATCCCTCTTTGTCCTGTCTCAACGTTGTAGGTTTAGACAGCCTCGTGAAGGTGGACCCCATCTGTCGTCGACCATGACCACAAACGTGGCCGGAATAAGCGTTTTGTAGGATTTCCTCTTGTTTTGGCTGACCCCCGCCGCCTCTTCTGGCGCCCTTATTGTCTTCTCGTTTGTTTTTTCGCCGGCTTGTCTAATCCCTCGGAGGGCGAGTAGTCGTAGACGCGGGCGTGCGTGGCGGTGCCACCCTGGGGTTTGTCGCGTTGAGTATGTAGTCAACGGCTTAAGGAGGGGATTGTCGTGTTTCACTGCCGCGTTTAGTTGTTTTTTTGGTGTTTGAGTGTGTTAGTGTATTGTAAGTGGCGTAGAAGATTCCGTTTAGAGTTGGTAGTCTAGAGGGGCCTCAAGTAAGGTCAGAACCGAACCGTCCATCAAAGTAAAGTAAGTTACAAAAATTTGGCGCCCGAGCAGGGACCGTTATTTTCTTTTAAATACTGTATAGATACCGTTATTTTCTTTTATGTAAATCCCGTTTAGGGACTGTTATTTTCTTTTGTTTAAATACGGTTTAGGGACCGTTGTTTATTTGTGTAAATATAAATAAAAGCCGTCATTTGCTTTTATTAAATAATCAAAGACTATTATTGTCCGTTTAAATTTAATTTTGAGAATTTGTTTAATTGTTGAAAGGAACATTTTTTTGAACCCCGTTGAATGCGGTTAGAGCAATTTTCTTTGTCAATATTAAAGTTAGAACAAGACCGATTTGAATTTAATACTTTTAATAACAAATAGAGTCAAATAGCGAACATATAATAATCAGTGTTACCAGATTTTGTCTAAGCCTGTACTGAAGGCACTAAGATTGTAAAATTGATTTGTCCGTGTAGAGTTAAAGGCAAAAATCCGAATTTAATTAAATCCGAACCAATCCGACTTTTCCCGGAAAAGTTAACAGCTAATTTTTCCGAAATTAATCAAGCTAAACGTCGAATATTCAAGACTAAGTCTCGTAGAAGGATTTACTACCGATAACCGAAAATTACCGATTTTTGCCGAGTTCACCCGAAGCCTTCCTAGCCACAGGAGAGGCGTGGAAAGTATCATTTTCTTCATTCAAGGGTGAAGAATCGATTACAACTAGTTCCGAACCGATCCGATCAGTCACTTCCAAGATATAACCGATAAATCGTTGAAAAACACGATTTAAGAAAAGACTAAAAATTGATACCAGGCATGCAAATAGAGCACCGACACCGACTTTGACATTTTACCCGGATTTTCACCCGGAGTTTCCCGGAGTTAGGATTTGAGTGGAACATAGCAAGCTACCCCTCATTTTTAAGTAAATCGAAGGTGTACAATCGAATTTTGATAGTTTTATTGCAATCCGAGCTACCGTTTCCAAGATAGGTTATCCCTATCTTCAAATACCGACTTTTTCTGATTGGGACGTTTTGCTGAATTGTAATAAACTACCAGAATGCCATCCGACACCGGCCGCAATAACCTGCCACCCCCAGGAAGACCTGAACAATCTGGAGAGTCCAGTGACAACGAACCGCAGCCCGCAAAAGTGAGCTAGATTTACACGTTCAAGAAAGATGAGCTTGTCAGAGAGCTAGAAAAATTCTCTTTGACCACCAAGGGAACACTATCGACACTTCGAAAAAGGTTAGTAACATTTTTCCGAGAGGGTTATCCCAAATCCGGGAAAAATCAACGACAACTGTCTTCATCCTCTGGACCTGATAACGAACCGCCTCGTTTCCAGCCGGACATGGAGTCAACGAGGAAATCCGTTAAGAAAAACAGCATTGGAGAAATATGTGACAAAGTCCGAACTTGAAAGTTGCAGTTTAATGGAAAAACCGACGCTACTGAATTCCTGGAAAAATTGTATGTACTCCAGGAGAAAAGCGAAATTTCAACTACCTAATTATTACCAGCTCTGTTCGAAGTTTTTTAAGGCAATGCACTGGCATGGTACCGCAATAACGGAGATTCCTAGACTACATGGGGAGAATTTTTGGCCGATTTTAAATTATTTTATTTACCGGCAAACTTCCAGGACTCTTTGGAAGAGCAAATTCAAAGACGAAAGCAGAACACTAGCGAAACCGGGAGAGATTACATTGTGGCGTTACAAACATTAATTCGCCGCCACGGAGGATTTTCACCGGAAAAGATGTTGCGTCGCTGATATGCGAATTTACTGCCGGAATACCGCCAGTATATACGTCAAAGCGACATCACGAGTACTAGTGATCTGGTAGCCCGTTTAGATGAATTTGAAAATTTGAATAAAGAGCTCAAACACCGTAACACATTACCGGGCTATAGCTCAGACCGAAAAGAGTTTCCGCCTTCAAGAAACTGGGAACCGACCACCGTTTATACCCCGAACTTCCGAAGAAAATAGGACCAGGCCGGAACCTACTCCAGAAAGGCTTGCTGGACCAGCCTCACCGTCACCTGAGACTCGACCTGTACAATTAAGCCGTCGCCTGGCAGTTACAACCGGAGAACCATTTGCTGGAGATGTGGTCAACCTGACCACAACCGATATGAATGCAGAGCTCCGCCGAAATTATTTTGCTCCAGATGTGGGCAAAATGGAGTGATGACCCGCGACTGCAAATGTAACCGCCCTTCGACATCACATAATGCAGCCATCACCAGAACAGACAACCGCCCGCATATACAAGTGAAAATAAAGAACAAATATTTTTCCGTACTTGTAGATACCGGAGCTTTGCTCTCTTACATAGGCAACAAGGTAGCCGACTACTGCAAAGACCTGAACATGCCAATCCAAGAGGTAGAAACACCGACTACCGTATTGGCCAATGGGCAACAAGTAACCGTTCGTGGTGGATATAACCTAGTTTTCCATAAATGAAACCAGGTTTTCCCAATTAATATACCATCTACCCGATTTAACATCCGACATGATAATTGGGATGGACCTATTGAGCGGAAATAATTTTAGGATGGACTTATTAAGTAACACCATTTCCTTAAAAAATAAAAAAGTCCATAGGACACCGCCGACGACACCGTATACTCCTGTGCACTTAACCGAGGACGAAGAAACCCGACTAAAACAATTCCTGGATCAGGAGTTACCAAGTGTTTCCGATATAAAAGGTGCTACTAAGCTAATCCAGCATCAGATCCGCCTTTTCCAAGCGGAACCGATTAAACAAAGATACCGACCTCAGAACCCCCGCATGCAGGCAATTATTAACCAGGAAGTGGGCGACATGCTAGAACAAGGGATAATAGAACCGTCAAGTAGCCCTTGGAATTCACCAGTAGTGATAGTCCGGAAGAAGGATGGAAGTCCAAGATTTTGCATCGACTTCGGAAAGTGAACGAAGTCACAGAGAAAGTTGCCTACCCCCTACCGTACATAAATGCCACTCTGGACAAACTACGCCGAGCCCGGTATATCTCTAGCATCGACCTGAAACAGGGGTACTGGCAAATTCTGTCATCCGTAAGTAAACCTGTCGCCGCATTTACTGTCCCCGAAAGAGGACTTTTTCAGTTCAGAGTAATGCCGTTTGGACTACATTCCGCATCTGCCACTTTTCAACGCCTGTTAGACCGTATAATTAGTCCCGAACTATAACCGCATGCATTCGCGTATTTGGATGATATAATTGTTTTGGGGGAAACATTTGAAGACCATCTAGAAAATCTGAAAGAAGTTTTCCGCCGACTGCGTATATCCAACCTGAAATTAAATCCTGACAAGTGCCAGTTTTGCAGGAAATCATTAAAATATTTAGGCCATATGGTAACCGCTGAGGGAATCCGCACCGATCCAGAAAAAGTGGAAGCAAGCCAGAAGTTTCCAAACCCGAAAAATGTCCGAAATGTCCGACGCTTTCTAGGTACAGCTTCCTGGTACCGTAGATTTGTCCCGTCATTTTCAGAACTAGTTGCACCGTTAGCCAGACTGCTCAAGAAAAATTACCGTTGGAAATGGACTGCCGACCAGGAAAAGCTTTCACAGCTTTAAGGAAATGTTTCACCGAAGCCCTGATTTTGACTTGCCCCGATTTTGAGAAACCGTTTATTTTACAGACCGACCCAAAATGTTGAGGGAACCGAACATGTCGTGGCATATGCTAGCCGCATCCTCTGCCGAGAAAAATTATTCCACCACCGAGAAAGAGTGTCTAGCCATCGTGTGGGGAATTGAGAAAATGAGGCCATATCTGGAAGGATACCGTTTTACCGTTATTACCGACCACCAGTCACTCCGTTGGCTTCACTCCGTGAAAAGTCCGAGTGGACGTCTAACAAGATGGAGCATATTTTTAATATGACTTCGACATCCTGTACCACCGAGGAGCTTTAAACCGTGTTGCTGATGCACTATCTCGACAACCCCTATCCGATTCTTTCACCGAGGATGCCGCCGAACTATGTGCTCTAGAGGGAGCACCAGTGTTCTTGGTACCGGCAGAAAAAGGAAGTAGAAAAGAGTCCCGAGGCATTCCCGGATTACTGTATTCGTAATGACCGGCTATACCGACACATTTGGGATTCTAGAGATCTGACCGAACCTGAGCTCAGCGACCCGTGGAAGCTATGTACCGAAGCCAATGAGAACGAATGTCATGAAGGAAAACCATGATGTTCCCACCGCCGGACACATGGGAATTTCTAAGAACATTGCCCGAATTTCCCTGCGATATTATTGGCCTGGCATGTTCCGGGAAGTCACGAGTTATGTGAGAAGTTGTTGTAACCTTATCTCTTTATTTTATTTTTAGTTACAAATAATTTTGCTAACGGTTGCTCCAATGTCGGAGGCTGGTCGTGGGTTCATTGAGATTTGCTTGTTGTTTTAATTTGTTGAGAGTATAGTAGGCATGGGCGCCAGTCAAATAAAATTGACAAGGATTGGGGAATTACAAAACAACACAAATCATAGATAACACAATGCAATATAAATATCTATTATAAATTATTTACGCCAAATGTAAAAAGTAGAAATTTTAATATTAATATAAATTAATTCAGCAATAATTTGATTAATGATAAATTAAGTAGAGTAGAATTTAATTTTGAACAAATTAAATAAAATAAGTAAATTAGACTAGCAAAAAATGATATGATAATTAGGTACCCGAGAAACAGCTGTTTTCCAAGTAAAGCTTATAAAATAATACATGAGTTGCAATTGAATAATAAGTAATAATAAATTATAATATAAAAAATATATGCTGCATACGTGCTTTTTAACAAGTTGGCGGCGTTTCAAATTCCAGGGGTTGATATTAATATGTAACAGATCATCTACTGGCACCAGGGAACTTTAAGTAGGTAGGTATTTCTTGTGTGTAAGGTGACCCTTTTCCTTAGTAAGACTTGGGCCCTTTTTTGCTGCTGTTCGGCCAAACCAATCCACTATGCAATAGTAAACATCACAAATCCCAGACTACCAAGTTGTAGTTTTAACAATATAGTTTTTCCAAAAATGTTCGCTGTTTGTGGATTAAACAGGAAAAATCGTAACACGAAGAAAAAGGAATTTAAAGAAAAAGGCCTAAAATAAATGCATTCTATAGTACCTGGTATAGAAGAACAGATGGTAATACACAAGAAATTAATAGAGTTGAAATTATTCTAGTAGATTAACATTAGTATTAAATAACCTTTTTATTTGCAATAAAATATAAATTAATCAAAACGATATATGAAAATCTTAAATATTTGTTAATTTAAATGGGTTTAATTACCTTAGTTGTTATTTGGCCTTCTTATTGTAAAATATTATTTTACATTAATTATTTGTCTTTCATATTCTACTAGGTAGCTTAGATCTTCTGTACTCGCGATTTCGCCAGACCCCTCGTCGCTCGGCGTTTCCCAAAAAAACTTTATCTTTATTTAGTTTTTACTATTGTTTAAATCAGTGTATACCATCCGTCTCTGCAGTACAATTTGTTTTTAATCTCTTATACCAGCTGTCATCTTATATTTTAAATGCATTCATTTTATTCGACATGAGCTGTCCAAAGGTTTGCATTTACAATGCCTTAATGTTTATTATTAGTAAACTTACATTGTCTTCAATGCCAGCGCTATAAGACATCACAGCAACAGACACCAGGGAAAATGCAACCGTTCGTAGTCCGACAACCTTGGGAAACCGTCAGCACCGACTTAGTTGGACCGTTACCAAGGTCCAGTAAGGGAAACCGATTTTTAATTGTATTCCAAGACCGTTTTACTAAGTTGGTTGAGTTCCGAGCACTCCGAAGTGCCACCGCCCGTAACATTACGCAAGCCCTCTACATTTGCCGTTATGGATGCCCAAAGGAGATCATAAGTGATAATGGAACGAAATATGATAGCCGTTCATTCCGTTCCTTATTTAAAGGCACCGTTTTACTCCGCAAGCAAATCCTGTTGAGAGGACAAACCGTACTATCAAGACAAATCGCAATTCTGTGAACAGGATCACCGTCACTGGGACCAACATCTAGCCGTTTTCAAATTTGCAATCAACAGTGCCCGTCATGAATCCACTGGATTCACACCCTCCTTCCTGAACTTTAGCCGAGAGTTGGAAATACCGAGGGCATTGTACCGCAACAAGGAGTCTATCCCAGAAGAAGGGCCGTCCGAACCTGACCAAGAGAACCATGTAAACCGTGTATCGAAACTGCAAGAAGTTTTCGATCTTGTAAAAGTCAATTTGTCACATGCCTTTAACACGCTAAGTCATTAGTGACTGGCAATGTCGCGTAGGAGATCGGGTAATGAAGCGGGAGAATCCGTTGTCGTCCGCTGTTAAAGGTTTTGCGGCAAAGTTAGCTCCGAAATACTCCGGACCCTATACCGTTATTAAAGTAATTTCACCCGTGGTCTATGACTTGAAGTCCTGATGACTGGGAGGATTCATATCAAAGATTTGAAACCTGTACCGACAACTGATTAACCGGCTGATATGAGAAACACCGTCATACCGAGTGGGCCTAGGGGCCCCTGGAAGAAACAGATATGCTGCATAAACTTCGAGGGCCTGCATTGTCCATGGGGGAAGACATCCATCCAGTATGACACCGACTCGTGCCATCCGAGCTTCGATGTTCTGCACTGGAAGGAGAATTTGAAGAGACGAGGAGAACCGAAGAGGACTGCTGCAAGAGCAGAATACTTGGAAGGAAATGACGATATGTAGTTTTAAGCTAGTCCGTTTTGTAAAAGGTGAACGTGTCCCCAGAATAAAGGGTTAGTATGGGGTACGCACCTTGGTAGGATAGATAGCGATAAGTTTAAAATTTTAAGGAAGAAAAATAAAATAAAATACTTTTATTTTATTTTTCACCGAAGTAAGGGGGGGATGTAATGAACTAGTTTTAAGTTACCGTTTTATGCAAGGCTGTTGGCCATTTATTTAGTCATTAGCTTAATTGGGTGAGAGCAATTACCCGCGAGTTGAGCCGAACCGTTCATTCACACCGCTTGTAAACTATTTGTATATTGTTTTATTTTAGTGGTTATAATAATTGTAATTAGATCTATGTTACTTTTGTTTGATTCAATTTCCGTAGGCCTTATTAATATAAAATAAATCTAGTAAATATATTTCCAGTTTGTATTCATTTTTAACGCCGACAAGCTTGATAAAATTCCGATCAGTATAAAAGTCTTACTATCTTTTTGTGACCTACACTGAAAAGTCCGTTTATTTTAAAAGGAAAATAACATTACGCTCAGGGAACTACTTTGATTAAAAGTAAGAGAAATATAACAGACCCCTGGATTTAAACTTTCTTCACTGCAGCTATCCCGAGTACTTACTTTAATCCGAGGGTAGGGTTCACGTGGAGTTTTCCCCACGTAAAAGATAGGAAAACTGGCGCCCGAGACAAACCGAACAAAAAGATTTTAAGCCTGTGACGTCACTCACCACCGCCGGCTGCCAACCACCGCTGGCCACTGATATTAATACCTTAAATGTGGTTACACAAAAAAACGGGAAAAAGGTACCAATAAGAGCTTTAATAATATATACACCATTAAAAACGACAAATTTAATCTCTCAACTTGCAGCGTGTAACATATTTGATCTACAATCAGTTGACGATTAACAATAAGGTTGTAGAGCGTTAGATATTCACCTAGTTGTACAATGTCTCAGATGTGAATACTAGTATGTGAAGGCCACATATTAGAAAGATGATATAGATGGGCCACTTTCGCGTACGCGCCGATTCGTGGAAACTAGTGCCACTGGCGACAAGGAGTCAAATTATTGAATAAATCGGCCTTCCTTCAGTTCAAATTTGTTTGTTCCGGTATTCCTTATCATTTATCCATCAAAACAATATTTGTTTGATGGACAAATGATAAGTTAAAACCTTAACTGATACAGAAATATGAAAAATTATATTTTGTTTTTATAAGATATGAAATATGTTAATTTAATATAATAACGTTTATTATGATTAATTAGAAGAGCAAATAAAACAATTAAGATAAAAAAGCAACATTTAATACTATTCGATATTAACTAAACAATAATTATTGAATTCTTTTAATTCTATTTACACTTGCCTTCTTTAATTTATTCTTTTTATACTTATCTAACGCTAGCGTTTTTAAAATAGAGGCATTTGATGAGGGAGTAATCTGTCCTTTTAAAATCTTATTAATGTTTTTTATATAGGTATGTAATAAAAATACAAAAAATATGTTTAAATAAACATGAAAAACATTATTGTCTTCGTATATGAATGGATTTGACGATTTTTTGGAGCATATGTTGTTTTAATATTATCATTCAGTATTAATTTTTCTATATAATAATCAAATACTTGTCCCATAGACGAAAACATCCGTCTAAATTGAGTTTTTGGTTTCAGTAACAATTTTGGCCTGTATTCCCGTTGTAAAATTAGTTAAAATTATTATTTACGATGTTGAAGCCACCAGCTGATTAAAACACGTTGGACATTTCGACGTTCGCAAATAAGAACATCGTAACTCGATAATGATGGTTTCTCACAAAGTAGGTTTAAAGTTCTAGAGGTTTTCTCTTAATTGCAACACATCTTTTCAAAGTTACCATATGAAATTTGGTTACAGTCTAAATATGAGGTATAGAAACAATTTCTTATAAACGTATAGTGAAAATTACTATTATTTTTCTTTTTAAATTAACTTTAGTAAGATACGATGGAGCTATCTGCTATTTTTTAAGTAACTAACATCTTATGTAGAGATGAGATGTAACTATCTCTATATCTAAGAAACCTAGTATATCATATCTAAAGATACAGAGTTGTATACACTCACCACCGGCAGTAATAGAAAAGTAATAACATCGTATGTTAAGTTAAGATGAAAATACCACATACTTCTCAAAAAAGTATTAACATCTTATGTTCACTTGCAATAAAACGGTGTAATAATTGTTACACCTTCAATATAATCGTATATAAAAATACGATGTTCTTTAAAAAGCATGTTTGCTATAATCCAGGAGCAACTCTACATACGATTAATATGTTTATTTTAAACTGTATAAGCAAAATTGTAACTGTTGTTACGATAATATTTAGGTTAAATTTCTATACAAAATAGATACGATAAAAATACTTTTTCAAAAACTGAATATATTTTTCAAAATAAATTGGAATACATGGTTTTAGCTGAAAAAGAAGGCCTTCTTATATAGAAAAGTAATCTTTACTAATTTTTACTAAAAATTGAGATACGATGTTCTTATTTGCGAACGTCGATTTGTTCGTATCTTTTAAAATTGTTCTACCAATATATCCAGCAGTGACTATATTTATAATATAATTATCCGAAATTTCTTTAAATTGAAAATCATATGAAGATATTTCGACGTCACATGTCGATTCAGATAATCCATTTTTAAAAAATGCTCTAAACAACTTAGCAACATTATTATCTTCCTCACAATTTGCCATTGGTGAATGACTTGCTGAAAAATTATTTATTATTAAACTTTTAAATGAATTTATAAAAGATGTACATGTCGGATTAACATTTCTAGCACCGTGACTCCCTATGCATCCGAAAAAGTTTTCTAGTGGATCTTGGCCTTGTACAGAAATATTTGGCCTGCATTCTGAACCTTTTTTGTCAAATATATAAACCCATGCAACGTCTTTATATGGTTTTTAACTGTCGGTGGTACAACATCTCTAGGAGTACAAAATTTTATAGGATCATACCAGAATTTGATATGTGGAGAATTTTCCTTTATAACATCCTTCATCAATAAACAATTTTTAAGCAAATATACAAATACATAGTTTGTGAAGGATTATATAATTAGTTATTGATTACTAAGTGTCAGAAACAGTATTTATTATTATATCCAGGTAAAAACCCAACAATAAAATTTTAATCTTCATTTCTTAAATAAATAATTTCCAAGAAAAGGATCTAAATAAGTAGATGTAGGTACTGTCGTGGAATCGGGGTCCGACGCCGTTGGGTTTTGTTCAGAAGCCGAGCCCCTTTTCTACGTCACGACTCCTATAAATTGAAGAGACGCGCAGCTTCCAGGATCAGTCTTTCGATCGCGAGCGAACCGAACGGACGACAAGAAGTCAAGACTACGACGGAAGATATAAACAACGAGGGACAGACATTTGAAACAGAGGCGAAAATGCAAGTTTATCCGGATATCAGCGTAATATAAGGTTACGTTACGACGACGGAGGAAAGCGTACTCGACGAGACTGCAGAAGCACCTCGCCTCTCGCTAGTGATAGCGGGAAGGAAAATCGAGGCTTTGGTGGATACCGGAGCAAGCGTGAACCTCCTACGTAGTGAGTTTTGGATTGGCCCGGACGATGGACAAGCAGCAACGATTCAGATAGCGAGCAGAGGGGCGGGGCGGTGGTTAAGTCTAGCGGGTTCGCAGAGGTGAATTACCGCCTAGACGAAAGCCGCTGTCACGGGAGAATGCTCCTAGTTGATGACTTGCACGAACAATGCATTTTAGGACGACCATAGCTACGGGAGCAGCAGGTAGTCATGGATTTTGAACAACGCGTAGTTTATTATGGACAAAAGAAACGACGATGTGCCTTTTGGGTAGAAAGATACGCCAAGTAGCCACAAGAGGACATCGAAGTACGAGAAGTTGTTCTGGCGAGGGTTCCGGAGGATTTCGACGACCAGCTGGTTGACGTTCTGGAGGAGTTTATGGACGTATTCTCCACAGAACCGAGACCTGCGTCGACAAAACTCGCAGAACACATCGACCTAAAGGACGACATCCCGGTGAGAGTGCCCATTTATCGGTACTCTGAGGACAAGAAGAAGCTGATAAATGAGGCTTGCACTGAAATGCTCCACCAGGGAGTCATCCGACGCAGCGCTTCGGACTATTGTTCACCGGTGATCCTGGTCCAGAAGAAGGATGGAGACCATAGGTTCTGCGTGGATTACCGCAAGTTGAATGAGAAGACCATCGCGGAGACGGGGAATCTGCCGCCGATAGACGACACAATTAAAGAACTTGGGGAAGCGAAGTTCTTTACGACGTTAGACCTGAAGGCCGGTTATTGGCAGGTGCCTTTGAAGGAGGCGAGCAAAAGGTATACCGCCTTTGCCACCCCGACGGCGCCAGCTACGAGTTTAACGTGATGCCTTTCGGGTTGACTGGAGCACCAGGACGTTCCAGAAACTGATGAACGAAGTGTTGTGAGGACAAATCCATCACTTCGTGAAGGTTTATCTGGACGACATCGTCATCTACAGCAGGACGCAAGAGGAGCACGTGCAGCATCTGCGACGTGTCCTGGAGAGGTTACGGCAACATGGTTTGTGCGCTTCGCCGGACAAATGCATGTTTGCAGCCACCGAAATAACCTACCTGGGGCTTGTCATCACGCAGGAGTACAACATGACTCAAGAAAAGCATCTGGATAACATCAAGCAGTATGCGGTGTAAAAAATTTAAGTGGACATCGGTGGAGCAGAACGCCTTCTAAGAGCTGAAGGAAGCGCTGGCGCAACATGAACCCTTACATCGACCCCAAGGAGGACTTAGGTACTGCTTGCAAACGGACGCGAGCGCAGTGGGAATGGCGGCCGTACTTTTTCAGACCACAAAAGACGGGCAAAGACGCCTTATCTCATGCGCTTCCGCGAAGTTTACGAAGACCGAAAGCAGGTACCACGTCAACGAGCAGGAGACGCTCGCCGTCATCTATGGAATCAAGAAATACCGTCAATACTTGGAAGATGGAGAATTCACCTTGTACACGGACAGCCGGGCTTTGCTCTGCCTGAACAAGTACATGGATGAAAAGTCCAAATTAACACGTTGGGCACTAATGTTGCAGGGGTATCGTTTTACGATTGTGCACGTACCCGGAAGATGCAGCGAGTTGCCCGACTTCTTATCAAGAAATCCACAAGATGCCGACCGCGAGGACTCCCCGACGCTGGACGAGCGTATGTACAGGGTAAATTGTGTGGAAGGTCCTAACGAAGATCAACCGGACCTAAATGCACCCTTGTTCGAGCGAGTGAAGAGGTCTCAACAAGAAGATGATGGTTGTCGCAACGACGTAGCCAGGCTACACAACATACGACGAGACGGAGCTCAGGGAGCCAACGAGAAGCGCGTCGCCAGTAAATACTTCGTGGATCACGGGGTTATCTGGTGACGACATGGCGACCAGAGACGGCTCTTTGTACCGGAGGGAACCCGACCTGAGGTGCTAGAGGAGTATCACTACTCGATACTAGCAGCACACCCAGGTCGTGAAGAAACAGCCATCCAACGATTTTACGACTGGCCGAACATGGGGCAAGACATCGCTGAGTACGTGCGGACCTGCCTGATATGTGCCTCCATCAAGGCGGGAGCACCTCAGGACAGGACACCGCAACGACCTCACACACCGCAAGAACCTGGACATACGTGGAGTATGGACGTCTTGGGACCCTACCCAACAACGAAGCGGAAGAATCGATTCGTCATCATCGCCGTGGACATCTGTACGAAATGGGTGGAAGCGCAAGCGACCCAGAAAGTCACGAAAACGGAGCTCAGCGAGTTCACCCAAGGGGATCGTCGCGAAATGGGGGTATCCAGCCACAATTATCTCTGATAACGGTTGTGTTTTCCGAGGAGACGCGTGGCTGAGATACCTAGAAAAATCTCACATCGCACAGTACTATGCATCGGCCTACCACCAGCGGGCCAACCCGGTGGAACGCCGTGTGCAGGAGTTCAAAAAAATATTGAGGACACGTCGGAACGCCGACACAACGTGGGACAAATATATACATGATACGTTATTCACGCTATGAACAAGAAAAAACGCCGCTACGGGGATGACGCCGAGTGAAATAACAACGGGGGCAACGCTGAAGAGACCTGGAGAATGGACAGCGCCGCCTGAAGTAGCGCCGCAGGCAAACCGAACCGCGGAAGTCCGCGAGGAACGTCTGCGGAAAGCACTGGGTAAACACTGGGTACTTATTTCTAATGTAGAAATAAAACCAATAATTTTGTTTGTTTGCGATGCGGATGGCAGTAACGTGGAATTTTCGTTTTCGTTGGAGTTTTCGAATTCTTTTTAAAATTGTTCGTTGAATGCGTTGTTGAATGTTGATGAAGCGCGTGTCGGCTTGAGTTGAGTTGAGATTCGATGTGATTTGAGATGTGATCTCGGTTGACTGAACGATTTTTGGATCTGATACATTGGCTGAACTGAGATCAGCTGAGAGTTGGATCGATTTTTGATCTGATGAGAGTTGGATACAGTGGCTGGAGCGCGCTGTCGTATAATCTGAACGAGCGAACTTCAGATTTCGACTATCTTTCGAATCCAAGTTCCAACGCCCAGGACGACGCTTCAGCGCGAGATGTCCAGGCAGCAATCGAAGCTATAAATGATAAATTCTACAATGTTTCTAACTCTGAAGCCGAAGCCGCTGTCAGAGGAAAAAGTAAAACTTTCACCCATGTTTCCAATCCAAACCTCAAAATCCAGCACCAAGCTCCAAGCCCGATTTCTAGCGTAAGAAATCGAAGGCAAAGCATTAAATTGCATAATGTTTCTAACTCTGAAGCCGAAGCCGCTGTCAGAGGAAAAAGTAAAACTTTCACCCATGTTTCCAATCCAAACCTCAAAATCCAGCACAGAGCTCCAAGCCCGATTTC
>NW_019417674.1:0-9235 GCF_000390285.2 Anoplophora glabripennis | reverse complement strand
TTGTTGGGCTAGCGGAACATCGTGACCACCCAACTCCGCGTCGCGATCGGCCACGACTTCACGGGGCTCCGCCCCTGGCGGCGGCGTCGATCGCGGCGGAGAGAGTGCCACGATTCGTACTCGGCGTCGGTGTGGCTGGGTCTGCTTCCTTCGGCGTTGGTCATCGGAGGTCGTCATGGAGGTGGTCGCGGTCATAACGTCGTGGCGCGTATTATCTTCGATGCCGGTTTCGTTCGTCACTTCGCCCTGGCTCGAACCCACGCCCACATCTCGTTCCGGTTGCGCTGTTCCGCTCGGCCTAGTTTCGACGCGCGAACCCGCACTTAGTCTTTCTATTGCGTCTGGATCTTCCCGATGTACCTCCGCGTAAGCTCGTTCGTCGTCTAGCGGCTGTACCTGCCCGGTTCCCGCGTCCGGCTGACGAGAAAGGAAATCCGGCAACTCGTTACGAGCAGAAGGTACGTGCGTCACTTCGAACCGGTACTCCCGCAGCCAATTCGCCATACCTAGAAACTGCCGCAGTTCTCTCATCGACCGGGGCACCGGATATTGCTGAATTTTTAACACGTTTGTCCTGGGGGAGATTATCTTCGGCAGTAATAATGTGGCCCAAATACTCAATTTTTCGGTCCGCCACCACGCACTTNGTGCAACCGATAACGATAAACCAGATTGATGACCAAAATTTACCCTTATATGAAATTATTGTGAGAGCCCAAAAAGACAGTCCGGAATATGCAATTACTAAGACCCGAATACGAAGATTACAACAAGGAGAAGAACCAGCGGATGTGCCCTGGAAACGAACCTTGATGGAAAACTATGAAGTAAAAGATGACCTGGTGTGGTATAAGGAAGGAGATGCCTATAGATTAGTTGTTCCTTTAGAATTCTGGCCGAGAATCATAAACGAATATCACGATAGTGAAGGTGCAGGACATCCCGGGAGGGATGAAACTATTCGTTCCATCGGACTTCTATATTATTGGCCATCGATGAGACGTCAAGTGAAAACGCACGTACGATACTGTTTGTTGTGCGCGGCTTCAAAGAGAGGAGGGGCATGGCAAGAAAAGGCACCATTAAAACCTAGACCTCCACAAAGACCATGGCAGGTTGTGAGCATGGATATTATGGGACCGTATGCTCAGACGAGGAAGAAGAATAGATTTTTAATCGTATTAACTGATATTTGTTCGAAGTGGGTAGAAGCTTTACCAGTACCTAAAGTAAACCCTCGTACCTTGATCAATTTTATGGAAGAAGTATGTCAGCGATGGGGATACCCGGAACGGGTGATAAGTGATAATGGTTCGTCATTTAGAAGTAGAGTGTGGACCAGGTATTTACAAGGGAAGTTCATAAATCAGTACTTCTCTCCAATTTACCATCAAAGAAGTAACCCAGTGGAAAGAAGAAATCAAGAATTAAAGAAGTTATTACGAGTATATTCTCAACCAAGAGAAGAGGACCAATGGGATACAGGAATCAATCAAGCTTTGTATATTTTGCGAAATCGTAAGAATTCGGCTACCGGGATGAGCCCCAGTACAGTTTTGTTGGGAGCCCAGTTAGTTAGACCTGGAGAATGGGGACACCCCGAGGTAGGACAAAGGGTAGATAATAATCCGGTAGTACGAGAAAGAAGACTTGATCGTGTACGACGAAGACAGATCTTATTTGCTAGGAATTTATATCCAGAAAATCCGAGACCAAAAATCCAGTTCCAAATAGGAGACCGAGTATTAGTAGATGTCACCTGGCGGGAACACAGACACCATTGGGGTTGCCATGGAGTGGACCGTACCGAATAGTCAGAATTTGTGGACTAAACGTCTATGAGGTAGATCGAGATGGTTCAATAGTTCTACTTCATGTGGACGATTTAAGACCATGGAGAAATAGGCCAGAAGATAGAGAAGTTGAGAGAGATCCCCTACATATTCCCGAAGAGGATGGAAGACCAGACGATGTTGGGTTGGAACCAATTGAAGTCGAAGAAAATATAGTAGAACCCGGAGAACAGGACCGACAATCAGAAGTATCCGATGATGGAACGGTGTCAGATTGTTTGGCATATCCCGATTCGGATTCCGAAAATGTTATGAGAAGCCCGGAAAGAGAGAGAAGTCCAAGCCCGATAAGGAAGAATGTGAGTTGTCCATTGGACACACCTACCCAAGTCGAGAAACCTAGATCACCACAACCTGGAACTTCCAAGATGTACTACCTACAACGAGAACCACTGTCGACGGCCCCTGGAATGAAGAGGAGGAGGATGGGAAATGAAGGAGAAGTCTGGATGCCCACCAAAACAAGGGAAGTATCCTTTTATCCTTCTTTCCGTAAATTAAATCTGGCCCCGTTTGTTACAGACACGAGTTCGAGTTTGGTGGTGAAAGTGGAAGACCCCGTTAGCCAGACACTTAGTGCAGGAGTGCGGCAGAAAGACAGCGTTAGTGCGACGATCGAGATGGAAGACGTCGTGGAAGAGGAGCAGTTTCCAAAGTCCTTTTTCGCGGTTCCTATTGTAGGGTTGTACCCCTAAAGAATCGCAATGTACTTTTGTAAATATGTAAATATGTATGTTTTAGTTATTGAAATTTTGTAAAGACGCCTAGGTAATCAGGGATAACTAGCCGTCTCCGGAGGGGGGTGGTGTCAGGGTCTCGCGACGACGACGACCGTGATCCGCGAAATGCGAGATGAAAATTTTAGTCGTTAGTTTTGTTAAACGTATCAGAAAATACGAGCCTAGGATTGGTGGAAACGGCGTTTTGGGGCGGGGCCTATCGGTCCGACCTATTATTTAAGACCGGAGCCGCGGAATGTTTGAGAGCAGACTTCGAGAGCACCGAAACCCACGCTAGTTAGAGTTTCTACGTTGGTTTTAGTTAGGAGGTATCTAGTTAGAGAAATATTGCAATTAAGGTATCCTGGGAGGAGCCTGTTGGAGAATAGAGTTATTTTCGTATTACGAATAGTTCGTAACGCTGATAAGTTGTCATACAGGGTGTTAGGAGTTTTCTGTTCGATTATTGAAAAGAATTCAGGTAGAATCGTCACGTGAAAGAGCGGTTTTGACTGGTATTAGGCAGTCGTGGGGATTTGGAGGATAAAGGAATCGCGTAACTAAAGTTTGGTTAAATCAAGTGCGCGTAGGAACTAAAATTTATACGTGTGACGTCATAGGACGCGATCGCGAGGGAAATTACCTGGGAGTCGTATTTAAACCTGTAAATGAGAGATTTTTTTTTGAACTTATTTGTAACTTACCTGTAATATATGTGTCACTGGAACTTTGGTGTCTTTGTTGCATTCTTGGTGGTGTGGACGCCTTCAGCGTTGACTTTGTAGTAGTTTTGGACCTGAAAGAAAAAAATAAACATAAGTAAATAGTAGTATCTTTATATCTGAAAATAAGAAACATTAGTATTGGCTATGAGAGTCAAATAATCTAGTGATAAACTGACTAATAATAAATTGACTAGATCGTTGTTATAAAACCGAGTGAGTGCTATTGACAAGGACGATTCCTGAGCTATTCCGGAGCAGACTGTAGTACACTGGGTAAGTGTAAAAGGTTTTCTTTTAATCGAGATTGAACGAGTATATCAGAAAGACTTGAGAGACTATAGATATATTGTGTTAAATTCAGAACTTTATGAACAATAGTGTAGTGTCGCGAGTAATAGAGTTGAACTTTCTAAGACAGTATTCGAGATTCAGCGAAAACGGGGTATTTGAACTATAAAGAATGTTTGTCACTATCGAGTGAATTCCAAGTAAAGTCTAGTAAATTGATTAGTCACCAACTAAGTTAAATTGTTCCATTGTCACTTTGTGTAGAGATAGGGGCTCGTGAGCCCGTATACATATATATATACCTTTTTTATTGTACTGTTGCCAAAAAAAATGACTTCAAGAAATCAATGGGACGCATGCGCGTTACCTCCTTCTCGCGATATCGAAGAAGATCGCTTGCAGGAATCCTTAACGACGACCGAATCTCTCGAAGGAGCATTCGAAGGTGTCGGGGAGTTAGGCACCGTCGTAGATATGACCGTTGATCAGAATCCCGGTGGGATTCGACCGAATAACATTCCTGGAGGTGGCATTACATACCAAATTTACGAATTAGACCCGGACGAAGGTGCCGGAAGGACCGGCGGTGCAAACGACGTATGCGCACGGTTACATGGCGCCCAACTCGTGGCTCGAACACCCGCGCCTGATATTGCGAGTCTCATTGCCCCTCCGACTGAGAGTGGGGAGGAAAGAAGAATAATATACCGAATATAATGGATCAACCGGCAGCAGGAGCTGTTCTGGGTTACAGGCTGAGTACAACCCAGTGGCGCCCGACGGAAGGAAGTGGGAAAAATGAGGTACAGAAGATAGTAGACGTATTTGGAGAAGCTATGGGGAAGATTGTGAAAGAGTTAACAAATCCTGTTCGAGAAGAGAGAAATAGAGTTGGTCTCCGAGAATTTGATCCAACATTTGAGGGTGCAGATTTTGAAGACCCAAAAGAGTTTTTGGTTAGAATAAAAGAGATATGTGAAAGAAATAGACTAGATTATAGAGAGTGGGCGAGATATGCGGCTAGTAGACTTCGTGGAGAAGCAAATAAATGGTATGGGCCATATCGAGGATTCGATTGGACTTACTCGGAATTTGCTAGATATTTTTTACAGCGGTTTGATAATGAATCACTACGGATTAGGTTACAGCGAGACCTGTTTTGCAAGGCACAGGGGAAAGAAGATGTGGCGTTGTTTCTTGCGCAAAAATCTGCATTATTTAGAAGATTGAGGTTAGGTATGGATGAACGAGCCATGTCGTTACAGATGAAAGGGTTGTTGAGACCTGAATTGCAAATACACTTAGTCGGACAACAAATCAACTCGGTGGAGAGATTGACGATGATTGCCGGTGAAGTGGAGATACAAATGAAAAGTATACAAGGAGGAAGGGCTAGTAGAGAGCCGTCAACGAGTAGAGAGTTAGTGCCGGTAGAGATACCAAGGCCGATGGAAGTGTTATGTTTCCAATGTGGAGGGAACCATTATGCTCGTGAATGTCCTAGGAGAGCTTTGACGTATCCTAACCAGCAAAATCGACGACAAGTTAGACGAGATGAGAGAACTAACCAAGAACCGAATCAAGATGAGACAGACCGAAGTGGTCTTGGACAGAATCCCGGAAGATCAGGCAGATCAGGAAAACTAGGAAGCTTTCACTATTTGGGGGTCAGTAGTGGAAGCATAATAGCGGACTCCATCCAGAATTCGTATCAAATGGATTTACCAAGGATATTAACCAGTTGTAATGGACAAGACGTGGTCGCACTCATTGACACGGGGGCCACAAATTCTTTTCTAAGACCAGAATATTACCAAGGAAACTGGTAGAAAAGGAGAAAAAGCGAGTGTGGTTAGCCGATGGAAAAGAGACCTGGGCGTATGGACCAATAGAATTGGATGTATGTATTGGGGAAAGTATGACCTAGATACAAGTTTACTTGATGGAAGGTTTGAAAGAGGAATTAATATTGGGTATCGATTGGCTGAAAAGAGAAGAAGCTACGATTGATTATACACAAGGAGCTATTTATTTTGGAAAGGAAAAAAGACGAGCTGCGTATTGGGTATTGCAAGGGCGGAATCCAAAGATGTACAATCCAGTGAAATTTAAAGAAGGAACTTGTCCGGATATGTGGGTACCTTGTTACGAACGTATAGCCAATGATTTCCCAGAGGTTTTTCAAGAGGAGGTGACACAGTCGTGCACTCATTTAGTAGAACACCAGATAAAGTTAAAGAGGATAGAGTCTTTAGAATTCGCAGATACAAATTTTCGCCGTTGAAGAAGCAGATTATCGACCAAGAAGTAACCCAAATGTTGAGAGCAGGAGTGATACAGCGGAGTTGTTCATCGTATAGTTCGCCAATTGTCCTTGTGAAAAAAGCAGATGGAGCTACGAGATTTTGCGTAGACTATCGTCAACTCAACTCGATTACCGAAGACGACGTCGCTGTGTTGCCACCCATTGGAGAGATTTTGAAAGACGTAGGGGGCGCTACAGTGTTCACTTCCCTAGACTTAAAGAGTGGATACTGGCAAGTGCCCATGGCCAGAGATAGTATTCACTTGACTGCGTTTCACACACCTGACGGCGCAGCGTATGAATTTTTAGTTATGCCATTTGGGCTTAAAAACGCGCCGGCCACGTTTCAAAAACTAATGTTAGAGGTATTAGCTGGGTATGTGAATGACTTCGTCCAGGTATACCTGGACGATATAATAATATATTCTGCTAATGGAGAACTACACGAGAAACACTTAAGATTAGTTTTGGAGAGGCTGCGTTGTCATGGACTGCGGTGCGCCGTAAGGAAATGCATGTTCGGTGTGCAGGAACTGAATTATTTAGGACACAAGATTACCACATCCCATAACGAAACCCAGGAGAAACATATTCGGAAGATACAAAGTTTCGAAAGCCCGAAATCCCAGAAAGACGTCCAGAGATTCCTAGGAGTGGCGAACTGGCTGAGGGAATACGTTTCTCATTTTTCGGAGATAGCCAGCCCGTTAACGAAGTTACTGGAGAAAAGGAAATTCTTCTGGAATAAAGAAACTGAAGAAGCGTTCCAAAATTTGAAATTGATATTGTCTAAACCTTTGCGTCTACACCGACCAGACCCAAATAAACGATATATAGTACAAACAGATGCCAGTTCGATTGGTATGGGGGCGGTAGTATTCCAAGAAGGAGAAAACAAGGAAAAACTGATTATTTCTTGTGCAAGTGCGAAGTTTTCCCCAGCTGAGACCCGCTACCACTGTAATGGACAGGAAGTTTTAGCAGTGGTGTGGGCCTGCCGGAAGTACAGACCTTTACTAGATGGACGAGAATTTACCCTACGAACTGACAGCAAAGCCCTATTATGGTTACAGAAGTATAAAGAAGACAAGGCAAAACTAACCCGATATGCGTTGTATTTGCAAGAATTCCAATTTACCGTAGAACATTGTCCGGGGAAGTCGAATTACTTACCTGATTTTTGAGCCGAAATCCGGAAGAGGAAGTCCTGGAACCGTTGGAAGAGGAGCGGTTAAGTCCCCCCGAGATAATACCTGAAATAGAAAAACCTGATCACTTAGCGTTACAGATGGTGAGAAGTATAGAAGAGGCTAGAGAAAATACCTTAAGGATTCCACCGATGTTTGTGCAACCGATAACGATAAACCAGATTGATGACCAAAATTTACCCTTATATGAAATTATTGTGAGAGCCCAAAAAGACAGTCCGGAATATGCAATTACTAAGACCCGAATACGAAGATTACAACAAGGAGAAGAACCAGCGGATGTGCCCTGGAAACGAACCTTGATGGAAAACTATGAAGTAAAAGATGACCTGGTGTGGTATAAGGAAGGAGATGCCTATAGATTAGTTGTTCCTTTAGAATTCTGGCCGAGAATCATAAACGAATATCACGATAGTGAAGGTGCAGGACATCCCGGGAGGGATGAAACTATTCGTTCCATCGGACTTCTATATTATTGGCCATCGATGAGACGACAAGTGAAGACCCACGTACGATACTGTTTGTTGTGCGCGGCTTCAAAGAGAGGAGGGGCATGGCAAGAAAAGGCACCATTAAAACCTAGACCTCCACAAAGACCATGGCAGGTTGTGAGCATGGATATTATGGGACCGTATGCTCAGACGAGGAAGAAGAATAGATTTTTAATCGTATTAACTGATATTTGTTCGAAGTGGGTAGAAGCTTTACCAGTACCTAAAGTAAACCCTCGTACCTTGATCAATTTTATGGAAGAAGTATGTCAGCGATGGGGATACCCGGAACGGGTGATAAGTGATAATGGTTCGTCATTTAGAAGTAGAGTGTGGACCAGGTATTTACAAGGGAAGTTCATAAATCAGTACTTCTCTCCAATTTACCATCAAAGAAGTAACCCAGTGGAAAGAAGAAATCAAGAATTAAAGAAGTTATTACGAGTATATTCTCAACCAAGAGAAGAGGACCAATGGGATACAGGAATCAATCAAGCTTTGTATATTTTGCGAAATCGTAAGAATTCGGCTACCGGGATGAGCCCCAGTACAGTTTTGTTGGGAGCCCAGTTAGTTAGACCTGGAGAATGGGGACACCCCGAGGTAGGACAAAGGGTAGATAATAATCCGGTAGTACGAGAAAGAAGACTTGATCGTGTACGACGAAGACAGATCATATTTGCTAGGAATTTATATCCAGAAAATCCGAGACCAAAAATCCAGTTCCAAATAGGAGACCGAGTATTAGTAGATGTCACCTGGCGGGAACACAGACACCATTGGGGTTGCCATGGAGTGGACCGTACCGAATAGTCAGAATTTGTGGACTAAACGTCTATGAGGTAGATCGAGATGGTTCAATAGTTCTACTTCATGTGGACGATTTAAGACCATGGAGAAATAGGCCAGAAGATAGAGAAGTTGAGAGAGATCCCCTACATATTCCCGAAGAGGATGGAAGACCAGACGATGTTGGGTTGGAACCAATTGAAGTCGAAGAAAATATAGTAGAACCCGGAGAACAGGACCGACAATCAGAAGTATCCGATGATGGAACGGTGTCAGATTGTTTGGCATATCCCGATTCGGATTCCGAAAATGTTATGAGAAGCCCGGGAAGAGAGAGAAGTCCAAGCCCGATAAGGAAGAATGTGAGTTGTCCATTGGACACACCTACCCAAGTCGAGAAACCTAGATCACCACAACCTGGAACTTCCAAGATGTACTACCTACAACGAGAACCACTGTCGACGGCCCCTGGAATGAAGAGGAGGAGGATGGGAAATGAAGGAGAAGTCTGGATGCCCACCAAAACAAGGGAAGTATCCTTTTATCCTTCTTTCCGTAAATTAAATCTGGCCCCGTTTGTTACAGACACGAGTTCGAGTTTGGTGGTGAAAGTGGAAGACCCCGTTAGCCAGACACTTAGTGCAGGAGTGCGGCAGAAAGACAGCGTTAGTGCGACGATCGAGATGGAAGACGTCGTGGAAGAGGAGCAGTTTCCAAAGTCCTTTTTCGCGGTTCCTATTGTAGGGTTGTACCCCTAAAGAATCGCAATGTACTTTTGTAAATATGTAAATATGTATGTTTTAGTTATTGAAATTTTGTAAAGACGCCTAGGTAATCAGGGATAACTAGCCGTCTCC